>NC_059212.1:5545974-5845974 GCF_020615455.1 Coregonus clupeaformis | reverse complement strand
TTTTTACACTTTCTAACCTCTACAAATATGCACTCTAAAGTCAACTGTTGTGTGTTTTTTTTTTCTTTGTCTTCAGAAAATGTGTGCACCTCCTATTAGTTTTGTCAGTTGTGGGGAAAGATGATTATTCTCCTTCTAAATGACAAGCCCTAGTGCTATTTGCTGTTATGTTACCTAGGAATACAAGTCATTATCAACCTCCAAATAATACCCTGACATGTTGCAGTCTGACAATGCTTCTGTTGGCTCCTCGTGCGGACAAAGCCCCCTCTAACTGCCCTGTTATCTGTCCCAGGTGAAGATGATAGCAGCAGAGTACTACGACTCCCTACCACAGCACACTTCCTGGACCCGGGTGTTGTGGGACTTTGTCTTTGATGACAGCATCGGTCCCTACACCAGGATCAAGCGGGAATATAAGCTGGTCAAGCAGGAGTAGGTGCCACAACAAAACACTTTCCCCCAATATTCAGTGCTACCGATTGTCATAGTGAAACATCGTTTTTTTGCCTCGTTTTAATCATGTGATTTACTTGACAATAGCATATGTGGGCAGGCGAAAGGCACAATGTCGATCCTAAAGTTTTCCATACCGTGAGTGTGCAGAACAGTGCAGAGATTGAAACATTGAAACTTACCTTGCAGTATGAGGAGCTGTTTTTTTCAGTGAAGCTCTGTTTGATGCTCACCACACAAAAGTTAGTTTTTTTTAAATCAAGAAGATAAATATATAATATTGCTAACAATGTTCCTGACAAAAATGTAATTTAATAAAAAGTTATGTTATTACATGTGAGAGGATTCTGTGTGTGAATACAAAATGTGTATTGCCAGAACTATATAACGGGTATTTCTTTACGAGAGCTATTTTAAGAACAAAAGCACATAACGTCTATATTAGGTTTTGTATAGCCTACACTGTAAATACTTGTACATTCAGTGTCTTTTTACTATTGTAACATAATCTGATGGAAAATGTTTTTTATTGTCATAATGATTGATGAATGAAACACACCACTCCATACTGTAGACAGGAGACAGGTCTATGGTTTGGTTTAAATTAATTTACTTTCTGTTTTGAAATTTAATTCAGAACTTAGTCAAAGTTAATGTCACAACCGATATTCAATCAAATATTTTCTCCCAATATTTTTTTTCCTATCATCACAAAAAACGTTTGCACTGATTCATGTATACTTTTAATTTGCAAGAGCAACTGACTCCCATTTTCACATATCAAATTCAAGTTCAACCTTAAAGTAACTGTCCAGTGAAAATGTCACTTTTAAAACTTCATATTCTGTTAAATCATATCCAAATAATGTTGATGACTCATCCTATACTCGTCTTTGTGGCCAAAGCATAATTTTGAGAAAAAAACACTTCAAAAACCCCACCTCAAACTTGTATCTCAAACAGACCGATTCAAAAATGCTTGCTATTTCCTCATAGCGAATGATGTCACCCTGCCTCATTGGCTGAGCTGGCCAATCAGCAGTCTACTCGCATGAATATTTTTAATGACCAGTATATGCCCACACCATTCTGTTGGGGGTATGCCCACACCTTTCAATATAGAAAAGCTGCTTTTTAACATGCCTTTCCTTCCAAAAGATTGTAATTTAAGTATTTCACTCATATTGTAATTCATTATAGGTAATATTTAATCAATCTGGAAACACTGGACAGTTACTTTAAATAGCAAGGTAGATATTCACAAAAACTAACCACCATTGTAAATGTACCACCATTTTTGAAACCCAATAAAAAAATTCATAAAGATTAGATTCATGCATGGTTAATACACCGGACCAAACCATATATACCAGGGGTGTCAAACATAGGGGTTCCAATCCCATGAGGGGGTCCGATCTGGCCCGTGGGTGGTTTGAGTTAAAACAAATAATTATTTAGCAATTATTTTTTTTTCTTGGGGGGCCAACTCAATATACTTTAAAATGACTAAAACCAAACTGTGTAAAAATGAAAATGGACCTACATTCATACAGTTTCTTGACGGTGTCCAACTCGCTAATAATCACCTAAATGAAAGCTAGACAGTCAGTGAGTATCAAATTCCCAAAATGATGGATAGACCATTTTTTGTAGCAAATTTTGACAGCAAGGAAATTTAACCAATTTTCAGTGCGGTCCTCCGGACCTCGTTTGACACCACTGATATAGACTATACTGTATAGTTCCTCTGGGTTTCGTAGGGGCAGCCAAGGGATCAGTTCATCTATTTTGGGAAAACATAGGTGGTGAATTTACAGTTGTGGGTACGTTTTGTGAATGATCCCCAAATTACAGTGATTTCATACACCGGGATTGTGTTCATTATGGCACAAAATGGAAAATATTTTCAAAACCATTTGCAATGGAGAATGGAAATGTGTATTTCTTATTGGACAGGTCCAGGTAGTCCCTCCCTGTTGATCAGTTTTCTTCCATTTCGGGCCCAATGAACACTGCCCTGTTACTGGTAAATAGATAAAAAGCTTTTTAAAAACTGAGGTCAGGTGACTAAAGCACAGTATGTGCCATATGTGCTGGTCAAACACCCAAGGGTAAAGTAAATCATATAAAATATAAAAGGCTGATATATTGTAATTGGTGTACAAGTTTCCTCCAGGACCCACCAATGTAGAACAACAGTTTTGCCTTTTGTCTCTCTCGCTCTATAATAGTACGAATAATAAAATAATCACAGTTAAAAAAATTAAAATTAATAAAATAAAATAAATAAAAACAGTAACTTAGAAAACAAAAATATTTTATTTTGTAAGACTTCGAACAGACTGAGAGCTGGACTGAGTCTCGAAATGCACAGAGGAAAAAAACGGAAAACGGTGCAAACGTCCGTCCATCCTTCCGTCCGTCCATCCTTCCGTCCGCACATCCTTTGTTGATTTAACCAATCTTTTCTCTCTCATTCTCTTTCTTTCTCTGACTTTTTTTTCTTTCTCCACCTCTCCGTTCTGCACAGCAGACTCAATGTTGGCTCAACCTTTCTGCAGCGTCACAGCAATATTTTCATAGCGTCACAGAAACGTTGAGAACATTCCTTCCGACCACATCTTCTTATCCTTCGTACTTCCAGCACATCCTGCTGTCCACAGATTAAGAGGTATGGATTCGACCAATTTCTTGTCTAATGGCTGAAAGAGAAGACAAAATGGAGAAAATGTTGCCGCGTGTGTGTGTGTGTGTGTGTGTGTGTGTGTGTGCGCGTGTGCGTGTGCGTGTGTTGGTTAGAGGATGGGGGACGGCCTTATCACTGAACCTTTGTCTATTTCAAAAGGAATGGGGATTACTATGAATTAGTAAACAGGTGAACTGTATGGCTAGCATCCTCTCAGGACATACTTAATTAGGAGACCTTTGTTAATTAGGATACCTTTGTTTGCTGTAACAGAAACTGAATTGGACTATAGAAAGTGGATGAATAAGAATGAATAAGAATGGCCTTAGTTGGTTTGCAGGTTAATTGCTCACTGATGCTGTGCGTGCCTTTTTATGAGTAACATAACACAATGCATTAACACTCTGTGTCCCCTACCATTAATGATCTCATCTTTCACCTTCTGCAATTCACGTACAACTTCATCCAAGATTTCCTGTGGGGTTAAAAAATACTTTTTACATTTCTTCCACAATACTTTTCTTCCATTGAACAATTTGAAGAACAGTTTTGGAATGAGTTTCATACCTGCTTCATTCTGTCAAAGTCTAGATCTCCCTCACTAGTGCAGCCCACTGGTCGCACCCTGCAAAACAACATCAAAAACATTAGGGATGATTTTAAATCATCGATAAATATACATTTGTTAGAACTTTCAGAGTAAATTACCTAGATTTACCCAAAATAGACAGTAGATAAAGTAGACCTTTTTATATATAAAATAGACTGTAGATAAAGTCATGTTTTCTCCAGCTAATTTACTGCTGCCATAGGGCTGTTTACATTTACTGATATCACAAGCTTCCTCAATGCAATAAGCAAACACTCCCACGGTTTCTGTTTCCCACAGAATAAGCTGATAAACCACACCCACATATTTTAGTGTATCTGTGTATTTAACGATGTCCATGATTAATTTGCTAAGCCTTTATCTTCTTACCGAATGGCCATTGCTATTGGGTCCCCCCCCCCCCAAATTAGTCTAATTTGGTGAAGGAAAAACGATTTAACATTCTGTCATAAAGAGCACATGGTCAACTTCATACCAAGTTTTCCCATCTCTAGGAATCTTTTTTTTTTTTTTTAAAGTAAGTGCCAAACATCTGCATTGTTTACTTTGAATGCGATCTCCGCGACAACGGTAACAACCGAAAAGGGGCAATCGGATTGAATCCAGGCCTAGATCTTTTTAAAAGGTTTGGGAGCCTCTATGAAACGGATGGCGCTAACCTTGATACCAGTGAGGCCTTGTCTACAGAGTTGGCTCGGTCCCATGGATTCTTCCCTGCATCTATAGAGAGAGAGCATCACAATTATAAGATAATCATTTTATAAAGCACCCTGGCTCAATGCAGCCAATAACAAAGATAATGGTCAGAAAATGTGGAGGCAGGAGAGTGTTTACCTGTGGAGTTCTGCCCTGGCTTGGGATCCTCCTGTAATGGAAAATGAAAATGGATGATGTGTGTGTGTGTGTGTGTGTGTGTGTGTGTGCGCAATCATCTTTAGATTGATTGATTGAATGCAATTATTGTTGCTGGATAGACCCACCCTGTTGAATTTATAATTGATATTTTTCAAATAAGATCAAGTGAATTACCTCTTCAGGTTTCTCGGAGGCTTTCCGTCTGCAGGAAAAGTAAATTCAGGCAATTAGAGACGATCCAAAGCTGATGGAAAAGACAACTCCAGTCATGTTGCAAATCACTAGGGGTATTTCACAGGCTAGTAGTCTATCTACTTACAATCACATCAAGGAATACCTTTTTTTGTGATGATCTTCAATGAAAATGTTCAACTCCAGAATATTCTTTATCAAAATGATACACTGGCCAAACCCTCCCCTAACCCGGACGATGCTGGGCCAATTGTGCACTGTCCTATGGGACTCCCGGCCACGGCCGGTTGTGGCACAGTCCGGGAATGAACCCGGGTCTGTAGTAACGCCTCTAGCACTGCGATGCAGTGCCTTAGACCGCTGCACCACTCGGGAGGCCCAGAATAGGGATTTTCAATTAAATTAAATTTGATTCATCGTTCTTTCACACACAGTTGTGTTCCTCTCACCTGCGTGCTAGAAGGGCGTTCATTTCCTGCATCAGCCCCTCCCCTCCACCACCACTACCTCCACTGGAGCGGTTGCCGTCGTTCTTGGCTCCACCTGTTCCTGGCGGACTGTTCTCATCCTGAGGACACAACAATGGCCACCATATGAGTTCCATCTCATAGAAGTCAACCAACAGGCAATGTGTATATGCAATGGTATGAATGTCCAAGCAGTTTCCACATAGGTGTGAATGGTCTTGTTCAGTGGGGCACACCATAGCAAAACATTTTAAAACGTATTGGAAAGGGAAACAAAAAAAGAATGTTTCTTATTGGACATGTTCAGATAGTACCTCCCTGTTTCAAAATGTTTTCTTTCTACTCACCACGATCTGAGTCTAAGCTGAGATACTAACCCTTGCAACTTTGCGGAGTTTGGCTCCAGCCAGGGCGGCAGCCAGTCCTGAGAGTGGCTGCGCTAGCTCGTTCCCTGCCCCCTCTATCGGAGGCCCCCCGGGCCCTCCACCAACCGGTAGTGGGGGGGGCATGGGCGGTGGCACCGTGGCCGGAGGCGGGGGGCCCGGTGGAGGAGGGGGGGCCATGGGTGCCATAGGGGCAGGGGGGGCCATAGGCATGGGTGGGGCCACCGGTGGGGCCACAGCGAGCATGGTGGGGAGAGAAACCGGACCTGGGAGGAAACCAATAGACAGCATAGGTTCACATCAGGTGACATCATACTCCTCATTGGCTAACACTGCTGGCAAGCTCTGATTTGAATAAATAGTCCTCAGATAAGAGCAATTGGATTTAAAGTGAATCAAAAAGCAAAAGTACAGTAGCAGATGGCTGAATATGGGGACTGTTATTGTAGCAGATGGCTGAATCTGGGGACTGTTATTGGATTCATAATGGGTATATACTTCCATCCACATAAGCCAGTGGAGTCCCCACTAGTTGCCCAAGTGCCTTGCTCTTTGAGCTCTGCATGTACTTACTGCAGCTGGCCGTGGCAGCCTGAGAGTTGGGAGAGGGCGTCTGCTTGGGTGAGCTCCCCTCTGATGGGGCTGTGGTGTATGAGGGGGGAAAGAATTGGGCTGCTGGTGGTGGTGGTGGGGGCGCGGCCTGGGGGTGGTGGAAGGAGGAGGGGTACTGGGGTTGGTTGGAGGAGACAGGGACGGGGCCCTGGGCAGACTGACCAATCAGAGGGGGCAAGGAAGTAGCCTCACAGTAACCTAGCTGCTGCTGTTGTTGCTGCTGCTGAGTGAGGTCATAATAATCCTCTGATAGGCCATTGGCGTGGGGGTGGGGGTGGGGCGGGATGTGGGGTTGGCCGGCCAGGTCCAGGTGGTGGGGCGGCAGAGGGAGGGCCACTGGGAGGACAGGCTGGGGCACGGGGGGCATGTGCACGGGCATCATGCCCACCACGGGGGGCGTGGAGGGCACGGGGCCGTAAATGTGGGCATGGGAGGCGGACCAGGTGCTGTGTTTGGGGGGCAGCACAGGGTCCTGCCGGGGGTCACCCTGGTGGAGGGCCCGCGCCGTGGGGGGAGAGAGGGGGATCTGGCGCACCTGCCGGGTCAGGGCCGTGGGCACCCCTGAATGGACAGGGGAGAGGGCCGAGGCCAGGGAGGTGGAGAGCTGGGCGGAGTTGTCACCAGCCCGTCCGCCCGCCACCTCTCTCTCCTGGGAGGAAGGGGAGGAGTTGGAGGCCACTCGGGCGTAGGAGGGCGGCAGTGTGGCGGCCCGGTAGTGTCTATACTCAGGAGGGGTGTTAGAGGGGTGAGAGGGAGGGGAGGACACCTTATACTGGAGGGTGGAAACAACTATAACACACCACAGAGGAGGAGGGGGGAACACCACAGAGGAGGAGGGGGGGGGACATCACAGAGGAGGAGGAGGAGGAGGGGGGAGGGGGGGACATCACAGAGGAGGAGGGAGGGGGGGGACATCACAGAGGAGGAGGAGGAGGGGGAGGGGGGGGACATCACAGAGGAGGAGGAGGAGGAGGAGGGGGACACCACAGAGGAGGGGGGGGACACCACAGAGGAAGAGGGGGGACACCACAGAGGAAGAGGGGGGGGACACCACAGAGGAGGAGGGGGAGGGGGGGACATCACAGAGGAGGAGGAGGAGGGGAGGGGGGGACATCACAGAGGAGGAGGAGGAGGAGGGGGAGGGGGGGACACCACAGAGGAGGAGGGGGGACACCACAGAGGAGGAGGGGGGACACCACAGAGGAGGAGGGGGGAACACCACAGAGGAGGGAGGAGGGGGGACACCACAGAGGAGGGAGGAGGGGGGGAACACCACAGAGGAGGGAGGGGGGACACCACAGAGGAGGAGGAGGGGGGGACACCACAGAGGAGGGAGGAGGGGGGGGACACCACAGAGGAGGAGGAGGGGGGGAACACCACAGAGGAGGAGGAGGGAGGGGGGACACCACAGAGGAGGAGGAGGGGGGAACACCACAGAGGAGGGAGGGGGGGGACACCACAGAGGAGGAGGAGGGGGGGGGACACCACAGAGGAGGAGGAGGGGGGGAACACCACAGAGGGAGGAGGAGGAGGGGGGAACACCACAGAGGAGGGAGGAGGGGGGGACACCACAGAGGAGGAGGAGGAGGAGGGGGGAACACCACAGAGGAGGAGGGAGGGAACACCACAGAGGAGGGAGGAGGGGGGACACCACAGAGGAGGAGGAGGAGGAGGAGGAGGGGGGGGAACACCACAGAGGAGGAGGAGGAGGGGGGGAACACCACAGAGGAGGAGGAGGAGGAGGAGGGGGGGAATACCACAGAGGAGGAGGGGGGAACACCACAGAGGAGGAGGAGGGGGGGAACACCACAGAGGAGGAGGAGGAGGGGGGGCACCACAGAGGAGGAGGAGGAGGAGGAGGGGGGCACCACAGAGGAGGAGGAGGGAACACCACAGAGGAGGAGGAGGGGGGAACACCACAGAGGAGGAGGAGGAGGGGGGGCACCACAGAGGAGGAGGAGGAGGGGGGAACACCACAGAGGAGGAGGAGGAGGGGGGGGAACACAGAGGAGGAGGGGGGGAACACCACAGAGGAGGAGGAGGAGGAGGGGGGAATACCACAGAGAGGAGGAGGGGGGGAACACCACAGAGGAGGGAGGAGGGGGGGAACACCACAGAGGAGGAGGAGGAGGGGGGAACACCACAGAGGAGGAGGGGGGGGGAACACCACAGAGGAGGGAGGAGGGGGGGAACACCACAGAGGAGGAGGAGGAGGAGGGGGGAACACAGAGGAGGAGGGGGGGAACACCACAGAGGAGGGAGGAGGGGGGGGAACACCACAGAGGAGGAGGAGGAGGGGGGGGAACACCACAGAGGAGGAGGGGGGGGAACACCACAGAGGAGGGAGGAGGGGGGGGAACACCACAGAGGAGGAGGAGGAGGAGGAGGGGGGGAACACAGAGGGAGGAGGGGGGAACACCACAGAGGAGGAGGAGGAGGAGGGGGGTATACCACAGAGGAGGAGGGGGGGAACACCACAGAGGAGGAGGAGGAGGGGGGGAACACCACAGAGGAGGAGGAGGAGGAGGAGGGGGGGCACCACAGAGGAGGAGGGGGGGGAACACCACAGAGGAGGAGGAGGAGGGGGGGACACCACAGAGGAGGAGGAGGAGGGGGGGCACCACAGAGGAGGAGGAGGGGGGGAACACCACAGAGGAGGAGGAGGGGGGAACCCCAGAGGAGGAGGAGGAGGAGGAGGAGGGGGGGCACCACAGAGGAGGAGGGGGGGGGGACACCACAGAGGAGGAGGGGGGGGGACACCACAGAGGAGGAGGAGGAGGAGGGGGGGTGGAAGACAAATGAAAAAAAAAGAGAGAGAGAATAATGAGAAACCAAGCAAAGATGATAAATCACAAACGGAGAACACAATCACAGAGAAGAAAAAGAAGCAGAATGCAACATGACCAAACTCTGTCACATTGTCACCCAGCTGCCGGTAACGCGCTGGCAGAATGAGTGTCTCTATGGCCCAACATGACCAAACTCTCTGTCACATTGTCCCCCAGCTGCCGGTAACACGCTGGCAGAATGAGTGTCTCTATGGCCCAACATGACCAAACTCTCTGTCACATTGTCCCCCAGCTGCCGGTAACACGCTGGCAGAATGAGTGTCTCTATGGCCCTGGGGAATGTTGATGTTTGTGTATGGATAAGCATGAGTAAACGGAGGGCAGGAGGGAGGGGGATTCAACACAAACACAGATGTGTCCGAGGTAACGCTATATCTATGGTCGTAGTCATTAGGGCACACTGTAGCAAAACGCTTTGCAGCCGAAAAACAATCATGAGCGTATCTTATTGGCCAAGTTCAGGTAGTCCCTCCCTGTTTCAGTCAGTTTTTCTTCCATTTGGAGCCTAATGAACACAACCAACATGCGCTACACTGGGCTATTTGGTTACCATGATTACCATGCTATCCCCATGGAGAGAATAGACGTTATCTGTGAGATGGTGTATTGACGTGGGCGAAACGTATTGTGGCTTGTAGGTTGACAGACCCTGCCTTGCCTGACATGATAGTGTTTGTCCACAGTAGGTGTGTTTGTCCACAGTAGGTGTGTTTGTCCACAGTAGGTGTGTTTGTCCACAGTAGGTGTGTTTGTCCACAGTAGGTGTGTTTGTCCACAGTAGGTGTGTTTGTCCACAGTAGGTGTGTTTTGTCCACAGTAGGTGTGTTTGTCCACAGTAGGTGTGTTTGTCCACAGTAGGTGTGTTTGTCCACAGTAGGTGTGTTTGTCCACAGTAGGTGTGTTTGTCCACAGTAGGTGTGTTTGTCCACAGTAGGTGTGTTTGTCCACAGTAGGTGTGTTTGTCCACAGTAGGTGTGTTTGTCCACAGTAGGTGTGTTTGTCCACAGTAGGTGTGTTTGTCCACAGTAGGTGTGTTTGTCCACAGTAGGTGTGTTTGTCCACAGTAGGTGTGTTTGTCCACAGTAGGTGTGTTTGTCCACAGTAGGTGTGTTTGTCCACAGTAGGTGTGTTTGTCCACAGTAGGTGTGTTTTGTCCACAGTAGGTGTGTTTGTCCACAGTAGGTGTGTTTTGTCCACAGTAGGTGTGTTTTGTCCACAGTAGGTGTGTTTGTCCACAGTAGGTGTGTTTGTCCACAGTAGGTGTGTTTGTCCACAGTAGGTGTGTTTGTCCACAGTAGGTGTGTTTGTCCACAGTAGGTGTGTTTGTCCACAGTAGGTGTGTTTGTCCACAGTAGGTGTGTTTGTCCACAGTAGGTGTGTTTGTCCACAGTAGGTGTGTTTGTCCACAGTAGGTGTGTTTGTCCACAGTAGGTGTGTTTGTCCACAGTAGGTGTGTTTGTCCACAGTAGGTGTGTTTGTCCACAGTAGGTGTGTTTGTCCACAGTAGGTGTGTTTGTCCACAGTAGGTGTGTTTGTCCACAGTAGGTGTGTTTGTCCACAGTAGGTGTGTTTTGTCCACAGTAGGTGTGTTTGTCCACAGTAGGTGTGTTTGTCCACAGTAGGTGTGTTTGTCCACAGTAGGTGTGTTTGTCCACAGTAGGTGTGTTTGTCCACAGTAGGTGTGTTTGTCCACAGTAGGTGTGTTTGTCCACAGTAGGTGTGTTTGTCCACAGTAGGTGTGTTTGTCCACAGTAGGTGTGTTTGTCCACAGTAGGTGTGTTTTGTCCACAGTAGGTGTGTTTGTCCACAGTAGGTGTGTTTGTCCACAGTAGGTGTGTTTGTCCACAGTAGGTGTGTTTGTCCACAGTAGGTGTGTTTGTCCACAGTAGGTGTGTTTGTCCACAGTAGGTGTGTTTTGTCGGCAGTAGGTGTGTTTGTCCACAGTAGGTGTGTTTTGTCGGCAGGCCTTACCTGAGCCAGACGTCCGTCGCTCCCTCTCTTTGTGGGTCACTCCCTGCATCTGATGCGGCTCCATCATTTGTCTGCAGATACAAAGAGGGCACAGACACATGTTTTAGCCTCTCCCTATAGCCAGCCTTTCAATCTGTGCCCATGAATAGATTGCTGCTTGACATTGCCTCTAATTTTCTACTGCTTGAGTACTGGCTCCACTTATAAAAAAGGGTAAACAAATATTAAGCCAGAAGGGCATACTACAAAGCAGGATCAATGAGTTAGCCAGCTAACATGCTTCACTGTTCAGAAATAACTTCACATGTTTTAGGAATATATGTCCTACAATGGACATGGATTGATTCAATTGTTTCAACAAACAACCAATATTCAAGTCTAGATTCATTAATGAACCAGAAACTATTTTTATTTCTGAATGTTCATCAAAGTTAGCTGGCTAACTCGTTGATCCTGCTAACTCATTGATCATGTTAAGTAAAAAAATAGATATACAAATTAAAATAACAAATAATTAAAGAGCAGCAGTAAAATAAAATAACAGTAGGGAGGCTATATACAGGGGGGTACCGGTACAGAGTCAATGTGCGGGGGCACAGCTACCGGTCTGAGCGCACTACCTCGGCAACACCGGAATGGAAACCCAACGCACCCTAATCACCTCCAGCGCACCTGCACCTCATCATCTCATCACTACCCCTATACAGCCATGGACTGTTCAGCGTTGTGTTGTGTGATTGTTAGTGTCATGTCGTGTACTCGCTCTTTGTTGTTCTCTTGCTCAGTGTTAAGGAAACCTTTACATTGTTGATTCCTGCGTCTGCGTCCTGCCTCTTCGTATCCTCAGAACTCGTCACAGTAATATGTACATGTGGGTAGAGTTAAAGTGACTATGCATAGATTATAAACGTAGTAGCAGCAGCGTAAAAAAGGGGGTGGGGTAGAATGGGGTGGGGGGGAACAATGCAAATAGTCCGGGTAGCCATGATTAGCTGTTCAGGAGTCTAATGGCTTGGGGGTAAAAGCTGTTAAGAAGCCTTTTGGACCTAGACTTGGCGCTCCGGTACCGCTTGCCGTGCGGTAGCAGAGAGAACAGTCTATGACTAGGGTGGCTGGAGTCTTTGACAATTTTTAGGGCCTTCCTCTGACACCGCCTGGTACAGAGGTCCTGGATGGCAGGAAGCTTGGCCCCAGTGATGTACTGGGCCGTACGCACTACTAACTGTAGTGCCTTGCGGTCGGAGGCCGAGCAGTTGCCATACCAGGCAGTGATGCAACCAGTCAGGATGCTCTCGATGGTGCAGCTGTTGAACTTTTTGAGGATCTGAGGACACATGCCAAATCTTTTCAGTCTCCTGAGGGCGAATAGGCTTTGTCGTGCCCTCTTCACGACTGTCTTGGTGTGTTTGGACCATGATAGTGTGTTGGTGATGTGGACACCAAGGAACTTGAAGCTCTCAACCTGTTCCACTACAGCCCCGTTGATAAGAATGGGGGCGTGCTCAGTGCTCTTTTTTTTCCTGTAGTCCACAATCATCCCCTTTGTCTTGATCACATTGAGGGAGAGGTTGTTGTCCTGGCACCACACAGCCAGGTCTCTAACCTCCTCCCTATAGGCTGTCTCATCGTTGTCGGTGATCAGGCCTACCACTGTTGTGTCGTCGGCAAACTTAATGATGGTGTTGGAGTCGTGCCTGGCCATGCAGTCATGGGTGAACAGAGAGTACAGGAGGGGACTGAGCACGCACCCCTGAGGGGCCCCCGTGTTGAGGATCAGCGTGGCAGATGTGTTGCCACCTACCCTTACCACCTGGGGGTGGCCCGTCAGGAAGTCTAGGATCCAGTTGCAGAGGGAGGTGTTTAGTCCCAGGGTCCTTAGCTTAGTGATGAGCTTTGAGGGCACTATGGTGTTGAATGCTGAGCTGTAGTCAATTAATAGCATTCTCACGTAGGTGTTCCTCTTGTCCAGGTGGGAAAGGGCAGTGTGGAGTGCAATAGAGATTGCATCATCTGTGGATCTGTTGGGGCGGTATGCAAATTGGAGTGGGTGTAGAGTTTCTGGGATAATGGTGTTGATGTGAGCCATGACCAGCCTTTCAAAGCACTTCATGGCTACAGATGTGGTATGGGATATGTGATAGGCCTGATATGGTTTGGGATATGTGTTAGGCCTGATGTGGTATGGAATATGTGGTAGGCCTGATGCGGTAGGGGATACGTGGTAGGTCTGATGTGGTAAGGGTTATGTTGTAGGGGATATGTGGTAGGCCTGATGTGGTTGATGTGGTAAGGGATATGTGGTAGGCCTGATGTGGTAAGGGATATGTGGTAGGGGATATGTGGTAGGCCTGATGTGGTAAGGGGATATGTGGTAGGGGATATGTGGTAGGCCTGATGTGGTAAGGGATATGTGGTAGGGGATATGTGGTAGGCCTGATGTGGTAAGGGATATGTGGTAGGGGATATGTGGTAGGCCTGATGTGGTAAGGGATATGTGGTAAGGGATATGTGGTAGGCCTGATGTGGTAGGGGATATGTAGTAGGCCTGATGTGGTAAGGGATATGTGGTAGAGGATATGTGGTAGGCCTGATGTGTTTTGTACCCTCAAACAAACTACTTTCAGACAAATGAAATAAGGGAACACGTTTGATGATGGATTCTAGCAAGTTTTACCAGACTTGAAGTCACTGGTTTGAGATGCTTTGGATGCTATTTTACAAACCAGTTCTTTATCTACTGTGTGTTCTACTGTGTGTTCTACTGTGTGTTCTGTTGTGTGTTCTGCTGTGTGTTCTACTGTGTGTTCTACTGTGTGTTCTGCTGTGTGTTCTACTGTGTGTTCTGCTGTGTGTTCTACTGTGTGTTCTACTGTGTGTTCTGCTGTGTGTTCTACTGTGTGTTCTACTGTGTGTTCTGCTGTGTGTTCTACCGTGTGTTCTACTGTGTGTTCTACTGTGTGTTCTGCTGTGTGTTCTGCTGTGTGTTCTACTGTGTGTTCTGCTGTGTGTTCTACTGTGTGTTCTACTGTGTGTTCTGCTGTGTGTTCTACTGTGTGTTCTACTGTGTGTTCTACTGTGTGTTCTACTGTGTGTTCTGCTGTGTGTTCTACTGTGTGTTCTACCGTGTGTTCTACTGTACACTGAGCTTGATTTATATCACTATTTGGTGTCTTTCTGAAGGTTGGATGTTCTTACCTCCTCTGTGCATCGGGGTCGTCTGAGGAGGGCCCATTTTGGCGTTGGACAGCAGGGCCTGAGGTGGGGAACAGAAACAGGTGAACGTATTTAGCTAGGTATGAAATGACCTATATCTTTGGTGTTTGTGAATAGTTTTTTCATATGCCACACCCTCCCCTGCAGTAGTAGAGGTACATTCAACATGCTAAATATGACTGAGGTTACATACAGTATAACAACACCAGTGCCCTCTGTAATTATTGGGACAGTGAAGCATTTTTTATTATTTTGGCTCTTTACTCCATAACAATGACTATGAGGTTGTGCAGACGGTCGGCTTTCATTTTATGGTATTTTCATCCATATCGAGTGAACCATTTAGAAATGACAGCACTTTTTGTACATAGTCCCCAGATTTTAGGGGGTCAAAAGTATTGGGACAAATCCACTTATACAGTATGTGTATTAAAGTAGTAAAACCTTTAGTATCCATATTCATAGCACGCAATAACTACATTAAGCTTGTGACTACAAATTTGTTGGATGTATTTTCTGTTGTTACATTATAGTGTTTAGAAGCACATTCTATTCTTATTTACAATAAAAGTGACACAATACATTATTTACCATTAATTTCTATTGGGTACAAAATAATCTGCAACACAACCAAAATGAACAGCAAATGCTATGAATATGGGACCAAATACTACACCTTTTACTGCTTTAATACACATATAAGTGAATTTGTCCCAATACTTTTGGTCTCCTAAAATGGGGGGGGGGGGGACTATGTAAAATAAAAAAAGTCTTAATTTCTAAATGGTTCAACCAATATGGATGAAAATACCCTCATATTAAAGCTGACCGTCTGCACTTTAACCTCGTAGTCATTGTTTTGGAGTAAAGAGCCAAAATAAGAAAAAATGCTTCACTGTCCCAATAATTACGGAGGGCACTGTCCATGATGATGCACAGGTCTGCTTCGCCACTAGCGTTAGTCACCACAACTTTCATGTTTCATGCACCCCCTCACCACACTATTCAAGTATATGCTGTTATCTGTTAAATAGACTTCGGTAGCAGTGTCTATTTTGCCCGTGGTGGTATTTTTTTTAATAACATTCATATTTGTACAGTATGTCGTTGCTGTCTGATGAAAACCTTTATTTAAAGAAAAAAAAAAAAAATTGTACTTGTATTGAAAGTAGTAACTCCCCTTAATGCACTGTGAACATTTCATGACTCTAGGACCAAGAAAATATATCTAAAATATCTACTGAAGTATCATAATTGTATGTTTGTTAATGGGAAAATATGGCCGTTATTTTTTCCATTTCCAGTTTTGGAGATGAGAGGTTTTCATCAGACAGCGCCGATGTGCTCACAGACACGTAGTGAGCCTTGTCAATTTAGTTTAACAAGAAACCACTATTTCTCACTTAGTTACATCTATGGCTGCCTTTACTTTGGCAGCTACAAAAGGGTATCAAAGAAAAGCGCAGTAGTTGAACGTAGCAAAAATAATGACCATGTGACCTAACATCCAAAATAACCGCCTCAAATGCAGGCAGGGCTTTGACAGAGAGCCAGTTAATTCCATAAATTGCATGCTGGGGGTCAAATTGCATGCTGGGTCATCTCACAAGCGAAGGGTGTCCCTCCCCCTGTCCCCCGTCTGGCTGCTGCTGTGTGTCCTCACGCTCTTCCTCTCCTCTGGATTCTCCTGAGCCACACACTCGATTAGCCACGGCATGTCTTGTTTGTATACATTCAGATTTTAGCATTAGCACGGTGTTTATATAGCATTAGCACTAGACATTAGCACGGTGTTTATTGCATTAGCACTAGACATTAGAACGGTGTTTATTGCATTAGCACTAGACATTAGCACGGTGTTTATAGCATTAGCACTAGACGTTAGCACGGTGTTTATTGCATTAGCACTAGACATTAGCACGGTGTTTATAGCATTAGCACTAGACGTTAGCACGGTGTTTATAGCATTAGCACTAGACATTAGCACGGTGTTTATAGCATTAGCACTAGACGTTAGCATGGTGTTTCCCAGATCTGTTTGTACTGTCTTGTCAACTCCTTTGTAGTCATTGGCATGATGACCATAGTTGGCTATCCAGCACAAGCAGATCTGGGACCAGGCTATGCGGGGTGGGAACCACACCAGGCATCACATGAGGTTCTACGCTTCTGCCTAGAGAGAGACACTGTGTTTTTTTTTCTCCCACAGCATGATTGATGCAAACCACAGGCATTTCCACAGGAAACCGCAACAAAACAGGGCCAGCAGACTGTAGACCAGAATAGACCTGACCTGCCCTCCCCTCCTTCCCACATCTGTGTACAGCTCCTACAGTGCATTCTGCATTCAACACAACAAATGCATGAACCAAACCATCCTTGATCGCCAATCCTGAACCAGATTGGATGGAATGTAATATTCCTCATTTCCATTGGAACAACGTCTAACTTCACCAGTCTTTGTCAAGAGATATTCAACAACAACAGGATCAACAAATAAAGTACATGGAGACAATGGCCCGGTGCAGAAACCCCCAACCCAGCAGACAAAACTGTCATTATGCCATCATGGTAAGGTATACTAGACGTTTTTTTAAACATATTTTTACTGACCACATAACAACCAAAATATGACGTCTTTATGACGTACCTTGACGTCACTGGGGTGCTGCACAGAGGTGTGTGTGAAGGGGTGACTGTGAGACATACTCTAGTTCCCCAGCTAACTGAGGAGGAGAGCCTATTCTGAGAGACGCCTGTTATAAAAGGCCATCTGGGAGACCACGTATTGCATATCAGGAATGCCAACCAATAAACCCTTGATGCCCCTTTGCAACACTAGACCGCCCTTGGGTGTCATTTCCGCTGGGTGTGGTCGGCATGAGGGACACATGGAGCATCTTTATATGGACACTGCTTACCCAGTCAGCGCAAGGCATTGAAAATACGTATTTTCAACATCCTTTCAACCAAAAATACGTTTTTCCCAACGTCTTTTCAACGTCTTTTTCTCATAGGGTAACTGGAGTTCTGCCTCAGAAACAGAGAGGATTCCTCTGTCCTACCGTATCCAACCATCTGGAGGGTTTCTAAACTTGGTGACATAATGAATTCATCTCATTCACAATGAGCAACTAAGGCGAGGTTGTTGGCTGAGTTGTTTTGGAATAAAGTACTGTGGTTTTGGAATATAGTGCTGTAACGCTTTCTAAAACTAGATTCATTCCCAACCCCAAACCGTCTCATGTTTCATCTCTCACAGTCTCTCCCCTTCTTAGCAGCTGATCGTTATCCGCACGTCTCCTCTAAACTCCCCTTCTTAGCAGCTGATCGTTATCTGCACGTCTCCTCTAAACTCCCCTTCTTAGCAGCTGATCGTTATCTGCACGTCTCCTCTAAACTCCCCTTCTTAGCAGCTGATCGTTATCCGCACGTCTCCTCTAAACTCCCCTTCTTAGCAGCTGATCGTTATCCGCACGTCTCCTCTAAACTCCCCTTCTTAGCAGCTGATCGTTATCCGCACGTCTCCTCTAAACTCCCCTTCTTAGCAGCTGATCGTTATCTGCACGTCTCCTCTAAACTCCCCTTCTTAGCAGCTGATCGTTATCTGCACGTCTCCTCTAAACTCCCCTTCTTAGCAGCTGATCGTTATCTGCACGTCTCCTCTAAACTCCCCTTCTTAGCAGCTGATCGTTATCTGCACGTCTCCTCTAAACTCCCCTTCTTAGCAGCTGATCGTTATCCGCACGTCTCCTCTAAACTCCCCTTCTTAGCAGCTGATCGTTATCTGCACGTCTCCTCTAAACTCCCCTTCTTAGCAGCTGATCGTTATCTGCACGTCTCCTCTAAACTCCCCTTCTTAGCAGCTGATCTATTACTTTAATATACTATTTGCCAGCAAATTAAACCATTGCAAAGCTAATATGCAATTTTATGCTTTCTTTTGGTAGACATACTTCCAGATCCAGACACAACAAAGTAACTAAATGTTAGATAGGGTCTAGGTTATTATTGGACAGGTAAAGTATTTCCTAATATTTTAAAGGAAATGATCAACTATTAAAATACAACAATGTGGACCACTCTAGTCAATACCACTTACCAACTGCAGCCTCACAGCCTAGTGACTACACAATTAAATGCTTTTAGATTAGTGACACAACAGCCAACACCATTAACACAATCAATGGTTATTATGAACGCTACACAACACATCTACAGACGTTAACAGGAAGGTTGTGTACGTGCCGAATTAGCTTGGCTGGTGCATGATGAAGCACAGAGGCCTGACATATGGGGTCCTGGCTGTTGCCATGGTGAGGTGAGAGAAGTAGTGCCCCAGGGGAGTGCTAGGGCTTGATCAGGCCTGTCACAGTAAGGATGGAAGCCCTCAAGGAACAAAACAAGGCCTACTTTCTCTCTAACTCAGATGGTGATTATCTAATTGCCAAAATGGGGGTTCTTTGAGCTAAATATGATGCTATTAAAGAGTATTTCAAACCTCAGGAGCCACAGCTAAACACCCTGTGGGGCTGTAGCCCCAAAACATGACATGTAACAGCTACTTTGACCCATTAGGGCCCCTTGGGGCCACAGTTGTGTTTGAATGGAAAACCTTAATTTGCAGTCAACAGAAATGCATACAGCTTAAGCTTACACGTCAACATAGGCATTTTCCGGAACATCACCTCCCTATTTTAGCCCTACAGTGAAAGAGGTGAGAGAGGTGTTGCCAATACCACCAGCCTCACATTGTCAGCTGCACCATCGTTCAATAGATAGCCCTGATCCCGCCCCCTCCCTCTATCACCTACTCCTGCATCAACTATCATCACGGGAACATTCATCAGTACTTACTGAGGGTGATCTTCGCAGAAGTGCACCTTCTGATAGTGGCCGGTGACATCTCTGGAGTAAGACTCATCGTGAGACCCTCTCTGCAGTCCCTACAGTGTCTTTAGAAAGCTATTACTGTTTGGTACTAACTAAGGCTTCTAGTCAGGCACCTGTCCAGGCTACTGGAATAGCATTAGCCACGAGCCGGGTGATCCAACATGGGACCCCAGTAGCAGGTATAAAGCAGTAGAATGCCTGCGTCTGCGTTCCCTGGACAGAAGAAGCACCTTGGGTCTGCGTGTGGAGCCCCATAGCTCAGCTCACATCCAACACCTCCCTCTTGTTCCCCAAAAGATTTCCCCCCCAAAAAAAGGAGAGTGCCATGTGAGATTTGGCGGTCTGAAACAGTTTAGCTCCATGGGTATTTTAGCCAGGCTGTGCACCAATAGGAAGGCTAGTGTATGGAATGGGGCCACCACCGGACTCCCCATCCCAACAGCTTATAAGTAGCAGCAACTCGTAACAGGAGAGGCCCATGTGCTATTTCTTAAGAGTAAGGATTCATATACAGTCTATTTTATGTTGCCATAAACTAGATGGCACCATGCATCTCCTCTAACACAGGTCTTTACAAGTGTCTGTCCTGGCGGTGTAGTGGTAATGGTTGTAAGGATTAACTGTAATGGTTGGTTTGGATAGTGTCGCTTCCCGGCATACAGTGTATCGTCACGAGTGTCTGCAATCGGCCCTCATATTTGATGCTTAGATGACCAATTGCCAGGCCACTGAACGTATCCAAGTCTGGCAGCCTGGGCTCTAGAGTTGTGTTCAGTAGATCTTTTTTATTAACTAAGTGAAATAGGGAGGTACTATTTGAACTATTAAGAAATGCTTGTTTTCATTTTCTGTTTCATAACTATTTTAAATGTTTTGCTACAATGTGCCCTACTGAACACAATTTAGGTCACTGAGTTTATAGTCTGGCAGGGTTCTATGGTTTGTTTTTTATTCCCAGTTTCCCACACACTGCTGAAAGCTTTCACCCAGAGCCATAGAGATGCCGTATGTCTGGCTGTGTTTTCGCTCCAGAGCTTGATGTCCAGCAGAGGGAGGTAGAACTCAGTGGAGATCGACCCAGCAACCAGGCCGACTGGCACCTGCAGCCCTAACATCATTGGCTGGACCAAGTGTAAACTGAACAGGTTGAGAGCGTTTCTGAAAATAGATTATTCTTATTACAACCTAAACACGTTCAACCAAATATTATGTTCATCCAACAATCCTTAAAATATCGTTGAGCTATACTGGCCACAACAATCCTTAAAATATAGGGGAGCTATACTGACCACAAATGACTGGATAAAAACATCTGCACTTCGACTGACAATTAGTAGCTGGCGTGCCGAGATTAACTGATCATTAGTATACATCAGTTTCAGCTAAAGTCCAGCTAAGCCTGACTGTGACATAAACAGACAGGTGGACGAACGGACGGGCAGACGGACAGGCAGACAGATGGACAGACTGATTATTTCCACACGGGAAAGGGTCCCACCTCCGTCTTGCGAGCTGAGCGTGTTGAGGGCGAACATCATGGCGTTGGAGAAGGTGGTGGCCTCCTCTTTGCTGGCGAAGTTGAGGCCGTACACCTGCCTGGCATCGCGCCACTGGTGAAAGGTGGGCGTGGCCTGGTTATACTTCAGCCCCTTCACTATGGAGTAGTTGATCACCACCTGAGAGACAGACAGCCAATCACTCATTCATTCATTATTCACCAATTACTATGGTCAGCTTAGGTCAATGTACTGTAACTATAGAGATAACTATGTTTTGCATAACTATAGAGATAACTACACTACCAGTCAAGTTTGGACACACCTACACTCATTCAAGGGTTTTTCTTTATTTTTTAAATTGTAGAATAATAGTGAAGACATCAAAACTATGATATAACACACATGGAATCATGTAGTAACCAAAAAAGTGTTAAACAAATCAGAATATATGTTATATGTGAGATTCTTCAAAGTAGCCACCCTTTGCCTTGATGACAGCATTGCACACTCTTGGCATTCTCTCAACCAGCTTCATGAGGTAGTCACCTGTAATACATTTCAATTAACAGGTGTGCCTTCTTAAAAGTTAATTTGTGGAATTTCTTTCCTTCTTAATGCGTTTGAGCCAATCAGTTGTGTTGTGACAAGGTAGGGAGGGTATACAGAAGTTAGCCCTATTTGGTAAAAGACCAAGTCCATATTATGGCAAGAACAGCTCAAATAAGCAAAGCAAAACGACAGTCCATCATTAATTTAAGAGACAAAGGTCAGTCAATACGGAACATTTCAAGAACTTTGAACGTTTCTTCAAGTGCAGTCGCAAAAACCATCAAGCGCTATGATGAAACTGGCTCTCATGAGGACCGCCACAGGAATAGAAGACCCAGCGTTACCTCTGCTGCAGAGGATAAGTTCATTAGAGTTACCAGCCTCAGAAATTGCAGCCCAAATAAATGCTTCACAGAGTTCAAGTAACAGACACATTTCAACATCAACTGTTCAGAGGGGACTCTGTGAATCAGGCCTTCATGGTCGAATTGCTGCAAAGAAACCATTACTAAAGGACACCAATAAGAAGAAGAGACCTGCTTGGGCCAAGAAACACGAGCAATGGACATTAGACCGGTGGAAATTTGTCCTTTGGTCTGGAGTCCAAATTGGAGATTTTTGGTTCAAACCGCTGTCTTTGTGAGACGCGGTGTGGGTGAACGGATGATCTCTGCATGTGTAGTTCCCACCGTAAAGCATGGAGGATGTGTTATGGTGTGGGGGTGCTTTGCTGGTGACACTGTCTGTGATTTATTTAGAATTCAAGGCACACTTAACCAGCATGGCTACCACAGCATTCTGCAGCGATACGCCATCCCATCTGGTTGGGCTTAGTGGGACTATCATTTGTTTTTCAACAGGACAATGACCCAATACACCTCCAGGCTGTGTAAGGGCTATTTGACCAAGAAGGAGAGTGATGTAGTGCTGCATCAGATGACCTGGCCTCCACAATGCCCCGACCTCAACCCAATTGAGATGGTTTGGGATGAGTCGGACGGCAGGGTGAAGGAAAAGCAGCCAACAAGTGCTCAGCATATGTGGGAACTCCTTCAAGAGTTGTTGGAGAAGCATTCCTGGTGAAGCTGGTTGAGAGAATGCCAAGAGTGTGCAAAGCTGTCATCAAGGCAAAGGGTGGCTATTTGAAGAATATCAAATATAACATATATTTTGATTTGTTTAACACTTTTTTGGTTACTAAATAATTATGTATGTGTTATTTCATAAGAAAGTCCCTTGAATGAGTAGGTGTGTCCAAACTTTTGACTGGTACTGTATGTCTTACATAACTATAGAGATAACTATGTCTTGCAAACTATAGAGATAACTAGTAACTAATGTGTGTGATGGAGATGATCTCTATAACTAAAGCCAGTGTGTGTGATGGAGATGATCTCTATAACTAAAGCCAGTGTGTGTGATGGAGATGATCTCTATAACTAAAGCCAGTGTGTGTGATGGAGATGTAATGGCTTGCATTGTGACTAGTCTTCCACCAGATCTACATCAGATTTGTAGGTCCATAGAAATTACTAACATTACTAGAACAGACAAATTCCCTCAGACAATGGCAATTGGGGTGTGTGTGTGTACCTGCTGGTCCTGTAGTTTGACCCCGACCACACGGAAGGTGTTGTTGGCCGTGTTGTGGTAGATGTTGATCCGGCTGAAGCCCTGCTGGCCCGGCTTGATTGGAACCCACTTCTTACTGGCGTCATCATACACCATGACAGAGGCGCGGGCTTGGCAGATACTCTGTTCACTGTGGAGGAGGACGACACAGGGGTTTAGAGGTCACCATGACAGAGGCGCGGGCTTGGCAGATACTCTGTTCACTGTGGAGGAGGACGACACAGGGGTTTAGAGGTCACCATGACAGAGGCACGGGCTTGGCAGATACTCTGTTCACTGTGGAGGAGGACGACACAGGGGTTTAGAGGTCACCATGACAGAGGCGCGGGCTTGGCAGATACTCTGTTCACTGTGGAGGAGGACGACACAGGGGTTTAGAGGTCACCATGACAGAGGCGCGGGCTTGGCAGATACTCTGTTCACTGTGGAGGAGGACGACACAGGGGGTTAGAGGTCACCATGACAGAGGGGTTAGAGGTCACCATGACAGAGGGGTTAGAGGTCACCATGACAGAGGGGTTAGAGGTCACCATGACAGAGGGGTTAGAGGTCACCATGACAGAGGGGTTAGAGGTCACCATGACAGAGGGGTTAGAGGTCAACAATAAGGACATAGGGTGAATCTCAAACATATTTCCTCGATTCCTTGCATCCTCTCCTCCCCTCCTTCTCGAAACGGATTGGAGGAGAACCTAGAATCTCCAATGAGTTTTGAGAAGGAGGTGAGGAGAGAAGATGCAATACTTTATGTAGGTACCTCCCACTACAGGTGGATGTGGGGCTGTGTAGTACTGTACTGTTAGCCAGCTTGTTCAGTAGTGGAACACTCAAAGGAGCCACAACTCTCTAATGGTACCATTTTGAATTTGACAGTGTGTCCCTGAGAAGAAGGGGGGACGGCTAACACTAACCCAAACTAACCCCAACCCTCCAACAATGTCTCTCCCTGTGTTGTGCTTTGCTGTGGTATCATAATTGCATATTTCAGAATGTTTGGAGACATGGGCAGAAGGGTATGTGTCGCTGATCTATGATAATAACACAGTGAGAGAAAACAGAAGTGTCTAATTAACTACAGTGAGGGAAAAAAGTGTATTTGATCCCCTGCTGATTTTGTACGTTTGCCCACTGACAAATACATGATCAGTCTATAATTTTAATGGTAGGTTTATTTGAACAGTGAGAGACAGAATAACAACAAAAAATCCAGAAAAACGCATGTCAAAAATGTTATAAATTGATTTGCATTTTAATGAGGGAAATAAGTATTTGACCCCTCTGCAAAACATGACTTAGTACTTGGTGGCAAAACCCTTATTGGCAATCACAGAGGTCAAATGTTTCTTGTAGTTGGCCATCAGGTTTGCACACATCTCAGGAGGGATTTTGTTCCACTCCTCTTTGCAGATCTTCTCCAAGTCATTAGGGTTTCGAGGCTGACGTTTGGCAACTCGAACCTTCAGCTCCCTCCACAGATTTTCTTTGGGATTAAGGTCTGGAGACTGGCTAGGCCACTCCAGGACCTTAATGTGCTTCTTCTTGAGCCACTCCTTTGTTGCCTTGGCCGTGTGTTTTGGGTCATTGTCATGCTGGAATACCCATCCACGACCCATTTTCAATGCCCTGGCTGAGGGAAGGAGGTTCTCACCCAAGATTTGACGGTACATGGCCCCGTCCATCGTCCCTTTGATGCAGTGAAGTTGTCCTGTCCCCTTAACAGAAAAACACCCCCAAAGCATAATGTTTCCACCTCCATGTTTGACGGTGGGGATGGTGTTCTTGGGGTCATAGGCAGCATTCCTCCTCCTCCAAATACGGCGAGTTGAGTTGATGCCAAAGAGCTCGATTTTGGTCTCATCTGACCACAACACTTTCACCCAGTTCTCCTCTGAATCATTCAGATGTTCATTGGCAAACTTCAGACGGGCCTGTATATGTGCTTTCTTGAGCAGGGGGACCTTGCGGGTGCTGCAGGATTTCAGTCCTTCACGGCGTAGTGTGTTACCAATTGTTTTCTTGGTGACTATGGTCCCAGCTGCCTTGAGATCATTGACAAGATCCTCCTGTGTAGTTCTGGGCTGATTCCTCACCGTTCTCATGATCATTGCAACTCCACGAGGTGAGATCTTGCATGGAGCCCCAGGCCGAGGGAGATTGACAGTTCTTTTGTGTTTCGTCCATTTGAGAATAATCGCACCAACTGTTGTCACCTTCTCACCAAGCTGCTTGGCGATGGTCTTGTAGCCCATTCTAGCCTTGTGTAGGTCTACAATCTTGTCCCTGACATCCTTGGAGAGCTCTTTGGTCTTGGCCATGGTGGAGAGTTTGGAATCTGATTGATTGATTGCTTCTGTGGACAGGTGTCTTTTATACAGGTAACAAACTGAGATTAGGAGCACTCCCTTTAAGTGTGTGCTCCTAATCTCAGCTCGTTACCTGTATAAAAGACACCTGGGAGCCAGAAATCTTTCTGATTGAGAGGGGGTCAAATACTTATTTCCCTCATTAAAATGCAAATCAATTTATAACATTTTTGACATGCGTTTTTCTGGATTTTTTTGTTGATATTCTGTCTCTCACTGTTCAAATAAACCTTCCATTAAAATTATAGACTGATCATTTCTTTGTCAGTGGGTAAACGTACAAAATCAGCAGGGGATCAAATACTTTTTTCCCTCACTGTATCTGATCACCAGATGGGAGGGATTTATCTGTCAAACCAGATACATTGTGAATTTCCATCCACATCTTGGTTTTGGTCCAGGCACAGACTAGACTGACTTGATTCCAAACTCTCCATTCCTTTCGACAACAACAATGAAACTATTGAATTATGTGGTGAACATGTACAACCATAGTACACCTATAGTACATTTCAAAGCACTAATGCGCACTCCTCAGAAGTGGAGAAACCTCCATGCTTCACCTTTACAATACATGGAGGCGGTGACGTCTTTCAATGTATATAAAGACAAAATCCACATCAACAAAAATTGAGATACAAGGTTTTTTCAGTATACCGACGAAGGGTAAGATATCTAAGGGTATGAATAACAATATGGTGTGATATGGTGTAATATGGCATGATATGGTGTAATATGGTGTAATATGGCGTAATATGGCGTGATATGGTGTAAAATGGCGTGATATGGTGTGATATGGCTTGATATGGTGTAATATGGTGTAAGATGGTGTGATATGGCATGATATAGTGTAATAGGGTGTGATATGGCATGATATGGTGTAATATGGTGTAATATGGCATGATATGGTGTAATATGGTGTAAGATGGTGTGATATGGCATGATATGGTGTAATATGGTGTAAATGGTGTGATATGGCATGATATAGTGTAATAGGGTATAATATGGCGTGATATGGTGTAATATGGCGTGATATGGTATAATATGGTGTGATATGGCATGATATGGTGTAATATGGTGTAATATGGCATGATATGGTGTAATATGCGCCCGAGTGGCGCAGTGGTCTAAGGCACTGCATCGCAGTGCTAGCTGTGCCACTAGAGATCCTGGTTCGAATCCAGGCTCTGTCGCAGCCGGCCGCGACCGGGAGACCCATGGGGCGGCGCGCAATTGGCCCAGCGTCGTCCAGGGTAGGGGAGGGAATGGCCGGCAGGGATGTAGCTCAGTTGATAGAGCATGGCGTTTGCAACGCCAGGGTTGTGGGTTCGATTCCCACAGGGAAAAAAATAAAAAAATAAAAAAAATTATATAGTATAATAATAATGTGACTAAACTGTAAGTCGCTCTGGATAAGAGCGTCTGCTAAATGACTAAAATGTAATGTAAATCTAATATGGCGTGATATGGTGTAATATGGTGTGATATGGCATGATATGGTGTAATATGGTGTAATATGGTGTGATATGGTGTGATATGGCGTGATATGGTGTAATATGGCGTGATATGGTGTAATATGGTGTAATATGATGTAATATGGCGTGATATGGCATGAAATGGTGTAAAATGGCGTGATATGGTGTAATATGGCATGATATGGTGTAATATGGTGTGATATGGTGTAATATGGTGTAATATGGCATGATATGGTGTAATATGGCGTGATATGGTGTAATATGGCGTGATATGGTGTAATATGGTGTAATATGATGTAATATGGCGTGATATGGCATGAAATGGTGTAAAATGGCGTGATATGGTGTAATATGGCATGATATGGTGTAATATGGCGTGATATGGTGTAATATGGCATGATATGGTGTAATATGGCGTGATATGGTGTAATATGGCATGATATGGTGTAATATGGCGTGATATGGCATGATATGGTGTAAAATGGCGTGATATGGTGTAATATGGCATGATATGGTGTAATATGGCGTGATATGGTGTAATATGGCGTGATATGGCATGATATGGTGTAATATGGCGTGATATGGTGTAATATGGCATGATATGGTGTAATATGGCGTGATATGGTGTAATATGCCTGACAGCATGACAGACTATAGCTGCTTCACTCATAGAGGTCTAGGAGGTGAGATTGACTTACGCCCTCAGGGGACTGTGAAGCGACAAAGTTTCTTAACGTTCACACCATGACTACCACAGGGGACATCTCTGCTCGAACGGCTTTAAATACTCAGCTACTCAACATTCTCAGTCTTTATTGTACGGACTGTCAAATTAGCACTGTGCATTCACAGCTGTCATTTCTAGACAGCAATTCTTAGAAATAGAAAGCAAAATAAGTCTATTGTGGAAGTCTTTTTGATATCCCCAAAAAGCTGTATCAATATCCCAACTAAATAAAGATTCCACCACAGAGACAGACAGTGGGTTGTCTTGGCTCCAAGGTCCCTAGGGCATCACTATCCTTCAAATGCCAGGATGTGACCGTCCTCTTCGATCTGCTTCCTCCTTACGAGATGGAGAACATGGAGGCTGACACTTCAGCCATGTCTCAGCGCAGCACAGTGTATGGGTGAGGCAGTATCAGTGCAGGATTCGGAACATCCTCTACCAACATATCTTACCAGCAGATGTGCACTACTACAACAATATTAGAGGGTCAGGCTCTGAAAGCATGTCGGGAGCCACAGCTGTCCCTCCTCGATTACTACCCTACTGTAAGCCTCACAAGCCTGGCACTGACTGACACATTCTCACCACTCCTCAGTATCCATCAGACAACCATCATTGAACCATCATATCCTTGCAAGTGCTTTTCAAATTCAATTGAAGCGCGGTCTGGTATGTTTTAGAGTAAATCTGTAAGCGCAAATCAATCAATTACAGATACACATTTTAAAAAATCCAATCATTGTACAGTAAGCCCTTGAGGACGCACTGAACATGCAATCGGATATAGAAAGTTTGGTTTAGGCCTACCCTTTTACATTACAGCTCTGCCAGTTAGGTGCAGAAGAGGACAGTGTGTGTTGTGCTTCATTTGAGGTGTTGAGTGAGGAGTAGTTTGACACAGTAGGTGAAATAGTATCTCAGCAGAAGGAAACAAAGGCTAACGGCTAACAGCTAAACGCTAACAGTTAAAGGCTATCAGTTAAAGGCTAACGGCTAAAGGTTAAAGGCTAACGGCTAAAGGCTAACAATGATAAATGAAGCAGAAGGTGTGAGTGCATCTTAATTTCAATGTAAAGACTACTGGGACTGTAATTAGATTTTCTATCTGGTTCTCAATCGAGTTGGGCTCAATCTAACCACATAACAGGCGCTTCTACACAGCACAGAGACCACCCATGTCCCTGAGAAGATCCTCAGCTCTTTAGTGTCTGACAGATCCGCTTACAAAAACAAGCCCTATTTCTGGAGCCATTTGGGGTCGAGGGTTAACATGCCTTCTCTGTGAAGCATTGGTTTCATTCAAATGCTTCGCAGTCACTGGGGACGGAAAAATAACTTAAGGGCGGCGTGACAAACACAACTAAGCTAAAGCTGGTGATAGAACAGCAAGTCAGGGTGACGGAGTGGGAAATGCCTGGACCTACATGACAAAACGCAAAGGGTCAAGTCATGCAGATTACAAATCATGCACTGCCCCTATGAGCGTCACATTTCTGAGTGATGGTTCACCAGCATGTGAACTGCTACACATACAAAGGCCAAGTCATACAACTGCAGCACATCTTTAAAGCATTCTACCCTGAGTATACACAACATTAGGAACACCTGCTCTTTCCATGACATAGACTGACCAGGTGACTCCAGGTGAAAGCTTATGATCCCTTATTGATGTCCCCTGTTAAATCCACTTCAATCAGGGTAGATGAAGGGGAGGAGACAGGTTAAAGAAGGACTTTTAAGCCTTGAGACAATTGAGACATGGATTGTGTATGTGTGCCATTCAGAGGGTGAAGGGGCAAGACAAAATATTTAAGTGCCTTTGAACGGGGTATGGTAGTATGTGCCAGGTCTGTCAAGAACTGCAACACTGCTGGGTTTTTCACGCTAAACAGTTTCCCGTGTGTATCAAGAATGGTCCACCACCCAAAGGACATCCAGCCAACTTGACACAACTGTGGGAAGCATTGGAGTCAACATGGGCCAGCATCCCTGTGGAAGGCTTTCGACACCTTGTGCAGACCATGCCCCGACGAATTGAGGCTGTTCTGTGGGCAAAAGGGGGTGCAACAATATTAGGAAGGTGTTCCTAATGTTTTGTACATTCAGTGTGTATTGGGGTAGACTACAATGACTTGTATTGGTTTGTGGTTAGAGAATGCTAATATTAGCACTTGGTGGTAGTGGTAAACAAACACCATCTTTCTGGTTCAAGATTGGTTCTCGTAGGTTGCAGCACACTGCACCTTTAAAGAATCAATACAAACCTAAAAAGGTTGTAAATTAATAGGCCTAACCAATAATAAATGGGAGTTGTGTCACGACTTCCGCAGAGGCTGCCTCCTCTCCTTGTTCGGGCAGGTTTCGGCGTTCGTCGTCACCGGCTTACTAGCTGCTGCCGATCCATTTATCATCACTCCACTTGTCTTCTCTAATTAATCACACACACCTGGTCCTTATCCCCAATTAGTCATTGTATAAGTGTTCCCTCTGCTTCCTTGTCTGTGTGGGTGATTGTTTGTAGTGAGCTGTGTGTAGCTACCCTTACCTTGTTGTTGCCAGGGTAGATATTTCCCCTGTGCCTGAGTGGTGTTGTCGCATACTTGCCCAACTGTTTATTGACGGAATAAACTCTTTGGACGCGTATTACTCTCCTGAGCCTGACTCCTTCTATCACACGCATCACAAGTGGATCCTAGATCCACTGTCCAAACGATCCAAATATTAGAATACAACATGAGATGACATACAGCATGTAGCTACAGTTAAAGAAGGAATCAGCAGTTGGGGGTAACAACGCGACTGTCTGCCCCAAAGCCCTTCTATTGTTTTTGTTTAGTTGACGTCAAGATAAAATATGCTGCTGTTCTATCGCGCGTGCAATGATGTCCGACGGGAAAAAAACAGTGTTCGTTGTTTGATGTAACTTCCTTTTGTTGATGTAATATCGCAAGCGGACGTGGCAGTTTGACCATTACGGATACCAGCTTTAATTGAGGACGTGAGCAGCGACTGTTGCTCCCCTTGGCAATCACTCTGGGCTTAAACCCTGTCGGTCTTCCTTATATCCTAGACTACACCTTTAAAAAACACAGAAGTACTTTTATGGCCAATAAAATATAAAAATGAGCCCTGAATAATTCAATGGCCGTGGACAGGCTATGTGTATGTGACCAATAACATTTGATTTGATATCTATTTGAGACTTTTGTGTAAATGATTTAGTTTTAAGGAACATCCATTCAATATAACCAGTCAATAACCCAGTAATTAAATAACACGACTCACCCCTGTACGTGTGTAAGTGAGTTATTTCAACCAATGACATCTTTAAAAGCCGTTTCTGCTCACTGGGATTGGACAGGAGTGCTCAAACACATCACCATTTTAATCCGGGATTAGCTTTTGCTTTGGGGATACCTTGAAATTCTCCCCCAAATGACTCATGTCACACAAGGCCTCTCCTCTGATTTGATTGTTTCATTGGACAATCTCAATAATTACACAGAGAGAGGTAGTACACAATCCATTACAGGCTTAGAAGGATATAGAAGCGGAAGTTGAGAGAAATGCCTCCAGTGACAGACTGCAAATGCGTTCTAGCTAGAATAGTGCCAGTGGGATTGAGAGGCTGGATGGGGGCTTCTGTTACACTGAGTGCTTAACCATGTCAAATAAGTCCCATAGGCGAGCTGGAGAAAGTAGGCCACCAGCCACCATGTTTCTAGCCTTTTGAATTAAGCAAGCCTCTGCCCCTACACACACACACGCACACACACACACACACACACACACACACACACACACACACACACACACACACACACACACACACACACACACACACACACACACACATTAAGCAAGCCTGTGTCAATCACTGACAGTCACTAAATTAGACTAGTTAGTCTAGCCAGCTATCTAAACTTGACCGGATTACCGACCAGGCACGTGCCCAGGGGCCCTGACCTCCAGGGGCCCTGACCTCCAGGGGGCCCCCATTGATTTTGTTAGTCACTCCCTGATATATTAACCTGGCAGAAGTAATAAGTAACGGCAAAATGGGTAGAATTGCTGAAAAATTGATGTAAAACTGAAAAAAAAAAAAAAAGCATTCTGTAAAGCAAACGTATTTGTTTACCATTTGTTAATCAAATACTTTTCCTGCTAACAGATCCCTCAGTATGTATTCAATTATAGTTTTTAATCCCTGTGCTGAGTTAATGTGAGTTAATGTGTAGCGGCTAATTGTATAGCTAATAGGCTATGTGTTTGTAGATAGACTGAGGTGAATGAAGCTACAGAAACCAATGTGATAATGTCTGGGGTCATTTTTGCTGTTCTCCAAATAGCATTTTAGAGTTTTTAAATTGTATAGAAATGCAGTAAATGAGCTTGAACTTTCTAAACATTTCTTTTGGGATTTTTTGTTTTTAGTTGCTAAATGTTTTGCTACTGCGTGCAACAACCCTGGTTTACTGGCCTTGTCCAGGACTACTAAAATGGGGGAGATGGTAAATGAACAGTTGGGTAAGGGGGCAGCCTTTTTCTAAAACAGGCTGCCAGTTTGGCACAGCAGTTGTAGGCCTAATTTCCCCATCAACACAACTAAATTACATGTTGCCTGGGCAAGAGTCAGGGTTTCCATGGGAACCCTGGAGGCAGAGTAAGCTTCAGGCAGTGAGAGGGTGGTGCCCAGCCAGCCAGCGGGCAGAGCCTTTGTTGCCGGGCAGGGTAATTGTTGAATGCTGCTGGTTCAGTGGAACGTACCTGAAATAATAGGCCACAACACAGCATCACACACTCTGTTCGCCGCATCATGTGAGCTATTTGATTGGTAAGACCTTTCTCTATCACTCCCTGTTTTCTGGTTACCAATGACATGTCTGCTAGTCTGCTAATTGTAGTTCAGATATCAGTCACTTCAAGTGCAAGGCCAAAAATAGAGTACGACACCACTAATGAAAAACATGTAAGGCAGATGATGAGGAAATCCCACCTCTGCCACCAAAAGTAAGGCTGATGATAAAATGTAAAGATCCAGGGACACTGTGACTTTGACAGTTTTAGACTTCAAGGTTTAATTAGAGACTACCCAACTCAAATACAAATAGTATAAGCAGAGAGCTAGGACCTGCAGTGGCACCAGACTCTGAACTGGAGATCTCCCAGAAACCCCTGCTCTATACTTCAGAGTGTATGCGTCTCTCGGTACAGGTCCCACACATGCATGCTGTGGAACATAGCAGTCATTGTCTCTTGTCTTGCACAGACAGGTAGCCACATCCTCCGGCGTAGTAGAGACCAGTGAGAAGGAAACCAGAGCTGCCAGTGCCAGCAGCAGTAGAGAGGGACTCCCATTAGAACAGAAGACGTAATTAAAGCTACCTCCCCATTCAGCTCCAGTCTATACCCTCCCTGCCTCCTCACTCCTCTCCCATTCAGCTCCAGTCTCTACCCTCCCTGCCTCCTCACTCCTCTCCCATTCAGCTCCAGTCTCTACCCTCCCTGCCTCCTCACTCCTCTCCCATTCAGCTCCAGTCTATACCCTCCCTGCCTCCTCACTCCTCTCCCATTCAGCTCCAGTCTCTACCCTCCCTGCCTCCTCACTCCTCTCCCATTCAGCTCCAGTTATACCCTCCCTGCCTTCTCACTCCTCTCCCATTCAGCTCCAGTCTCTACCCTCCCTGCCTCCTCACTCCTCTCCCATTCAGCTCCAGTCTATACCCTCCCTGCCTCCTCACTCCTCTCCCATTCAGCTCCAGTCTCTACCCTCCCTGCCTCCTCACTCCTCTCCCATTCAGCTCCAGTCTCTACCCTCCCTGCCTCCTCACTCCTCTCCCATTCAGCTCCAGTCTATACCCTCCCTGCCTCCTGCCTCCTCACTCCTCTACAATTCAGCTCCAGTCTCTACCCTCCCTGCCTCCTCACTCCTCTACAATTCAGCTCCAGTCTCTACCCTCCCTGCCTCCTGCCTCCTCACTCCTCTCCCATTCAGCTCCAGTCTCTACCCTCCCTGCCTCCTGCCTCCTCACTCCTCTCCCATTCAGCTCCAGTCTCTACCCTCCCTGCCTCCTCACTCCTCTCCCATTCAGCTCCAGTTATACCCTCCCTGCCTTCTCACTCCTCTCCCATTCAGCTCCAGTCTCTACCCTCCCTGCCTCCTCACTCCTCTCCCATTCAGCTCCAGTCTATACCCTCCCTGCCTCCTCACTCCTCTCCCATTCAGCTCCAGTCTATACCCTCCCTGCCTCCTCACTCCTCTCCCATTCAGCTCCAGTCTCTACCCTCCCTGCCTCCTCACTCCTCTCCCATTCAGCTCCAGTCTCTACCCTCCCTGCCTCCTCACTCCTCTCCCATTCAGCTCCAGTCTCTACCCTCCCTGCCTCCTCGCTCCTCTCCCATTCAGCTCCAGTCTCTACCCTCCCTGCCTCCTCACTCCTCTCCCATTCAGCTCCAGTCTATACCCTCCCTGCCTCCTCACTCCTCTCCCATTCAGCTCCAGTCTCTACCCTCCCTGCCTCCTCACTCCTCTCCCATTCAGCTCCAGTCTATACCCTCCCTGCCTCCTCACTCCTCTCCCATTCAGCTCCAGTCTCTACCCTCCCTGCCTCCTCACTTCTCTCCCATTCAGCTCCAGTCTCTACCCTCCCTGCCTCCTGCCTCCTCACTCCTCTCCCATTCAGCTCCAGTCTCTACCCTCCCTGCCTCCTCGCTCCACGCACCAACAATCACAAAGATGAGTCTGTAACCCAATCCCAGGGCTCTATGGTGGATAAGAGATGTCTCCACAGAGCTCTATGGTGGATAAGAGATGTCTCCACAGAGCTCTATGGTGGATAAGAGATGTCTCCACAGAGCTCTATGGTGGATAAGAGATGTCTCCACAGAGCTCTATGGTGGATAAGAGATGTCTCCACAGAGCTCTATGGTGGATAAGAGATGTCTCCACAGAGCTCTATGGTGGATAAGAGATGTCTCCACAGAGCTCTATGGTGGATAAGAGATGTCTCCACAGAGCTCTATGGTGGATAAGAGATGTCTCCACAGGGCAGACTCCACTCATTCTTGTCTCAAGTAACTGGCTCGGACATCAATTTGTCACACAGGTCAAGGTTAACGACTGCATCCAACTAGTTTCTCCATTTTCATTTATAATACAAGTTTCCTTCTGCCCAGCACCCCTTAACAAGTGATGTGCGTTTGACTATACAGACAATTTTCTCTATCCTGCGAGCCACTTTTTTCACGTTCCTTTCTTGGGTAGTTTGTTTTGTTAATGATTGGACAAGGATATTTGTGTGGAATTGTGAGTTGCTATCAAGAGATGTTGGTAAAAGTCAGAAGTGTTAAGGTGCGTACAGTCATAAGCTCCCTACAAATTGCAATAAAACATAGGCTTCTAACTGAACCACCATGTCCTGCTTTGGCATAGAACACTAAGCTCCAGAACATACAGCTGATGTATGGCATAAACTCTAAATAACGGCGAGGACCCTGCACATTTTGGTGAATGAGTTGAAAAAGGAGAAGTTTAGTTCCTTCCCTGTTATTAGAAATATGGCAGCAGGGAGGGGATAGAGTGGATTATGCACTCTAGTGTTTTTCCCAGAGTGCAGTGCAGTATAATCATTTTGAGGGCGGCTCCACCACACACTCGCGTGCACACACACCAGCTGTGAGAGAACGTCTCAGTGGATTACAGGCGACTTCAGAGGAAACCGTTACCTCACATCCGTCTTAAAGCTAAATGATCTAGGCTTTAACTCTCACACAAGCACAAGGCTGTAATCTCAGCACAGAGGAAGTCAGGCTGGAAGGGAGTTTTGTAAAAACAGTGGACAGAGGACTACAGTAACTGTGCGGCCAGCTGGAAGGGTCTGGGTGGTATTCATAAAGCAGCAAACTGTAGAAATTGACAGAAACAGGGAGGGAATTTGGCCAATAAGAAACACTTGTTTTCCTTTGAAGTTGCAAAACATTTTGTTACGGTGTAAGCTTATTAACGCCACTCTGGTGGAAGACCGGGTGGCCAGTGTGGTTATATCAAAGGACAGACAGACTGTCAGGACCATATATAAAATGGACAGACAGACTGTCAGGACCATATATAAAATGGACAGACAGACTGTCAGGACCATATATAAAATGGACAGACAGACTGTCAGGACCATATATAAAATGGACAGACAGTTTGTCAGGACCATTTTCAGACAATGATGTGTGAACTGCTTACAAGCAAAAACTCAAACAGGAAGTACTAGTTGCATTCTCAATTCGGAAGTGGTCCGATTAAGCGGATGCTAAGCTATAGGACTGTTTCATTAGCACAGACTGGAATATGTTCCGGGATTCATCCGATGGTATTGAGGAGTTTACCACATCAGTCACCGGCTTCATTAATAAGTGCATCGACGATGTCGTCCCCACAGTGACCGTACGTACATATCCCAAAGCCATGAATTACAGGCAACATCGGCACTGAGCTAAAGGCTAGAGCTGCCACTTTTAAGGAGTGGGACACTAATCTGGATGCTTATAAGAAATCCCGTTACGCCCTCCGACGAACCATCAAACAAGTAAAGCATCAATACAGGACTTGATCAAATCCTACTACACCGGCTCTGACGCTCGTCAGATTACAAAGGGAAATCCAGTCGCGAGCTGCCCAGTGATGTGAGCCTTCCAGACAAGCTAAATTACTTCTATGTTCGCTTTGAGGCTAGCAACACTGAACCATGCATGAGAGCACCAGCTGTTCCGGATGACCGTGTGATCATGCTCTCCGTAGCCGATGTTAGTAAGACCTTTAAACAGGTCAACATTCACAAGGCCGCAGGGCCAGACGGATTACCAGGACGCATACTCAGAGCATGAGCTGATCAGCTGACAAGTGTCTTCACTGACATTTTCAACCTCTTCCTGACCCAGTCTGTAATACTTACAGTGGGGAGAACAAGTATTTGATACACTACCAATTTTGCAGGTTTTCCTACTTACAAAGCATGTAGAGGTCTGTAATTTTTATCATAGGTACACTTCAACTGTGAGAGACGGAATCTAAAACAAAAATCCAGAAAATCACATTGTATGATTTTTAAGTAATTCATTTGCATTTTATTGCATTACATAAGTATTTGATACATCAGAAAAGCAGAACTTAATATTTGGTACAGAAACCTTTGTTTGCAATTACAGAGATCATACGTTTCCTGTAGGTCTTGACCAGGTTTGCACACACTGCAGCAGGGATTTTGGCCCACTCCTCCATACAGACCTTCTCCAGATCCTTCAGGTTTCGGGGCTGTCGCTGGGCAATATGGACTTTCAGCTCCCTCCAAAGATTTTCTATTGGGTTCAGGTCTGGAGACTGGCTAGGCCACTCCAGGACCTTGAGATGCTTCTTATGGAGCCACTCCTTAGTTGCCCTGGCTGTGTGTTTTGGGTCGTTGTCATGCTGGAAGACCCAGCCACGACCCATCTTCAATGCTCTTACTGGGGGAAGGAGGTTGTTGGCCAAGATCTCGCGATACATGGCCCCATCCATCCTCCCCTCAATACGGTGCAGTCGTCGTGTCCCCTTTGCAGAAAAGCATCCCCAAAGAATGATGTTTCCACCTCCATGCGTCACGGTTGGGATGGTGTTCTTGGGGTTGTACTCATCCTTCTTCTTCCTCCAAACACGGCGAGTGGAGTTTAGACCAAAAAACTATATTTTTGTCTCATCAGACCACATGACCTTCTCCCATTCCTCCTCTGGATCATCCAGATGGTCATTGGCAAACTTCAGACGGGCCTGGACATGCACTGGCTTGAGCAGGGGGACCTTGCGTGCGCTGCAGGATTTTAATCCATGACGGCGTAGTGTGTTACTAATGGTTTTCTTTGAGACTGTGGTCCCAGCTCTCTTCAGGTCATTGACCAGGTCCTGCCGTGTAGTTCTGGGCTGATCCCTCACCTTCCTCATGATCATTGATGCCCCACGAGATGAGATCTTGCATGGAGCCCCAGACCGAGGGTGATTGACCGTCATCTTGAACTTCTTCCATTTTCTAATAATTGCGCCAACAGTTGTTGCCTTCTCACCAAGCTGCTTGCCTATTGTCCTGTAGCCCATCCCAGCCTTGTGCAGGTCTACAATTTTATCCCTGATGTCCTTACACAGCTCTCTGGTCTTGGCCATTGTGGAGAGGTTGGAGTCTGTTTGATTGAGTGTGTGGTCAGGTGTCTTTTATACAGGTAACGAGTTCAAACAGGTGCAGTTAATACAGGTAATGAGTGGAGAACAGGAGGGCTTCTTAAAGAAAAACTAAAAGGTCTGTGAGAGCTGTAATTCTTACTGGTTGGTAGGTGATCAAATACTTATGTCATGCAATAAAATGCAAATTAATTACTTAAAAATCATACAATGTGATTTTCTGGATTTTTGTTTTAGATTCCGTCTCTCACAGTTGAAGTGTACCTATGATAAAAATTACAGACCTCTACATGCTTTGTAAGTAGAAAAACCTGCAAAATCGGCAGTGTATCAAATACTTGTTCTCCCCACTGTATATGTTTCAAGCAGACCACAATAGTCTCTGTGCCCAACAACGCCAAGGTAACCTTTTTACTATTTATGCATAGTCACTTTTTAACTCTACCCACATGTACATATGACCTCAATTACCTCGACTAGCCGGTGCCCCCGCACATTGACTCTGTACCGGTACCCTCCTGTATATAGCCTCCCTACTGCTATTTTATTTTACTGCTGCTCTTTAGCTATTTGCTTTTATTTTATTGTTTTCTTAATTAACACTTTTTTATTTTACATTTTTCTTTAGAAAACTGCATTGTTGATTAAGGGCTTGTAAGCAAGCATTTCACTGTAATGTCTACACCTGTTATATTCGGCACATGTGGCAAATACAATTTGATTTGATTTGATTTGAACGTAACCTGTCTAAATTACTACCGCCCCGTAGCACACACGTCTGTAGCCATGAAATGCCTTAAAAGGCTGGTCATGGCTCACCTCAACACCATCATCCCAGACACCCAGGACCCACTCCAATTCGCATACCGCCCCAACAGATCGACAGATGACGAAATCTCTATTGCACTCCACACTGCCCTTTCCCACCTACACAAAAGGAACAGCTACGTGAGAATGCTGTTCATTGACTACAGCTCAGCGTTCAACACCATAGTGCCCTCAAAGCTCATCACTAAGCTAAGGACCCTGGGACTGAACACCTCCCTCTGCAACTGGATCCTGGACTTCCTGACGGGCTGCCCCCAGGTGGTGAGGGTAGGCAGCAACACGTCCGCCATGTTGACCCTCAACACGGGGGCCCCTCAGGAGTGCGTGCTCAGTCCCCTCCTGTACTCCCTGTTCACCCACGACTGTGTGGCCGTGCACGACTCCAACATCATCATTAAGTTTGCAGACGAAACAACAGTGGTAGGCCTGATCACCGACAATGAAGAGACAGCCTTTAGGGATGAGGTCAGAGACCTGGCAGTGTGGTGCCAGGACAAACAACTTTTCCCTCAACGTCAGCAAGACAAAGAAGCTGACAGGGATGTAGTGGAGCAGATCGAGATCTTTAAGTTCTCCCTAACAGTTGCCAAATGGCCACAGTAAAACCAGTGGGTTACACTTCATAATCCGTTTTATGAATAACCATTATAAATGCATATACGTGTGTTTAAATTCGGATGAACGCTTATGAATGGCTTGTGAACCGTTTATAAAACATTTATTAATGCTTATTCATTAAAAGTTATTATGAAGCGTTAACAAATAAATGTACAACCGACCTGGCTGAGTAGTTGTTGTAGAAGAGTCCAGAGCCGCTGACACTGGGGCATTTAGAAGCGCTGCGCTTGGAGGTGGTGGATGTCCATGTTGATGGAGAAAAAACACTTCTATTGTTGCAAAACTGTCTCTGTCTTACATTACTGGGTGTGTTTCTTTCCAGCGCTTTGAAAATTAAGTCTACCGCTCAGATGTTTGACCCTGGGAGATTAGCCCATATCCCACTCCAACCCCCAGCTGTGACAGGGGGCAGACCACACACACACACACACACACACACTCATAAATATACTCACACATGCGCACAGACACACACACACACACTGAGAACGTATAGATCACACACACACACACACACACACACTCATACATATACTCACACATGCGCACAGACACACACACACACACACACACACTGAGAACGTATAGATCACACACACACACACACACACACACACACACACACACACACACACACACACACACACACAGGGTCCTAGCTGGTCCCCTAAAGCCTGCTGATTAAGGCAGGGGGTGGGTGGGTACACGCCCCTCTCTCTCTCTCAGTCCCCCACCCTACTGTCTACTATAGCCCCTACCTTAAACCAGCCAGCTGTTGCCATGACCGCACGTGTGCAGCCTGTCCTCATAGACCGTATTGATTGGGCTGCCCTGTGCTGTGCCCTCCAGCAGTGGCTCTGGATTTACACTGAAGTCAATGAGACTATGGTGGAGGTGACGAGTGTTTGCACATTGCACTTGACAACTTGTGGAAGGGCTCCGTCTGAATAAGGTCAAATACTTATAGTTGATCTGTCTATGGCACACAAGTCAGTTATGAGCTTACATACACACAAACACATACACGCAAACACATACACACAAAAACACAAACACACACACATATACACAAACACACTCTCAGCAGACGTACAATACCATGACATATCATTAGAAATGGAATGTAGTGATTTGAGTAATGGTGGGTGGTTGACTTGAGCCAGAGGGCAGTCTCTAAACCACACTGTGTGAATGATCTGTCCCATGCTCCGTCCCCCAACCCTGAACACCCTCAATAACACTAATGATCTGTCCCATGCTCCGTCCCCCAACCCTGAACACCCTCAATAACACTACTGATCTGTCCCATGCTCCGTCCCCCAACCCTGAACACCCTCAATAACACTAATGATCTGTCCCATGCTCTGTCCCCCAACCCTGAACACCCTCAATAACACTAATGATCTGTCCCATGCTCTGTCCCCCAACCCTGAACACCCTCAATAACACTAATGCTTGTTGTGTCAGATAAAAAGGGGAACAAAATGTAATGATGATAGTTACAGTACGCTATACTCATTATGATAGTTACAGTACGACTATACTCATGATGATAGTTACAGTACGCTATACTCATGATGATAGTTACAGTACGATATACTCATTATGATAGTTATAGTAAGCTATACTCATGATGATAGTTACAGTATGCTATACTCATTATGATAGTTACAGTACACTATACTCATTATGATAGTTACAGTACACTATACTCAGTAATGACGTGGTCTGTGGTCGCCAAGGCGACGCGAGGGGTAAGGAAGTAGTAGACAAATGGCTTCAGCCCCTCCCCCCACCTCCATCCCAAGCCCTCTGTACAGGCAGGTCCCTGTCTGTCACTAATCCTTATCCTTAAAGGGAAATGCAGTCATTGTGGTACTGTAGCAGCTGGCTAGTTATGGGTCCGAGGAAGCACTCCCACTGGGGAGTTAGGATAGCAGCTAGGACAATTTTGATCTGTTTGATGTTAAGGGGCAGTCGTCAACTGAAAGGTAAGGAGGATAGCAGATGTGGTGAGAGAGAGAGAGAGGGTTAGAGAGAGAGAAAGTGAGAGAGAGAGGGTTAGAGAGAGAGAGAGGGTTAGAGAGAAGCCAGGGGGAGTGAGATTTAGAGAGAGAGAGGGAAGTGAGGGAAGTGAGGGGAGAGAGAGAGGGAAGAGAGATAGAGGCTGAGGTAGTTTAAAAGCCAATAAATGCAGGTTCAGCAACAGCAAAGCTCCCCAAGGATGCCAGGCGCTGTTGTACCTCCAGAATGCACAGGAAAATGGCTGCCGAGGTAAACAGAATCCTGACCAGAGTGAAAACGATATGCTTGTCATTCTATAAGGACTTTTATTACATTTTATTTTCACACGCTCATAAGCATATTATAAGCTTGCTATTACAGCATTAAACCGTTGAGCGGTCTCCAACTGGGTTCACTTTGGGGGTAAATACATTTAGTTTGTCAAGTGACAATGTTCCTAAAGCTCTCACTCCCCGAAGATAAGTTATGTCATCATTGTGCCTACAGTCAGTTGTAAGCTCCACACACGGACAGAAAGCATTTGTCCACAGTCCTGTGTGTGAAACCTGGTATTGGCCCTTAGCTAGAGAGTCATTAAACAGCTAAATTCCCCTCAGTCCCAGTCAGGGCCAATCACATTTCAATTCGGGGGGGGGGGGTAGGAATGACCGTTGAGAAAAAGCTAGTGTGGAAAGAGCTTTTTACTGACACAAACAGAGACCAACTGGTTTCTTACGGAGTTGAAGACATAGTTTCAGTTTAGCATAAGAACTACCTAGCAACACCATTAACCTTTTATATTACTGTCATTGTTGTCCAATCACATCTCTGATTTATACAGTTCCCACCTGAATAGTCAAATTCCCAACAACGGCAACATCAGTTTTGTATCTAAGAACTAGCTACCAATACCATTTCTCATCTATCCTGAACATATAGTATACTACTGTATCAACAGAAAATTCTGAGGCAGATGGACAAGGCAAAAGCAACACAGTGAGAAAGGCATTATCCTTTCCCGAAATCGTCAAAGGAATACATGGTTGGCAGATGGTTTCAATGGAGGAGGCAGAAGTGGATACTTTTGCATGAGACGAAAAGGTGGGAGGGATTACACGGAAGGGAAAGCATCAGTGAGAGTGGAGAGGTGGCGAAAACCAAGAGCATTCTCAAGGAGCCTAATGTAGGGTTTAGGTTTGCTCTGTTGTAGGGTTTAGGTTTCCTAATGTAGGGTTTAGGTTTACTCTGTTGTAGGGTTTAGGTTTCCTAATGTAGGGTTTAGGTTTACGCATTGAAGAGTATGTATGGGGACGGCTACTACAACGAAACAATATGCTGGTGGGAGTCTATGGTCAAACAGGAAGCCAGATAGGACCCAAACCGGGGTGTATTGGGTCTGTTCTGATGATGAGCTTGACACACACACACACACACACACACACACACACACACATAAACTGAGTGTACAAAACATTAAGGACACCTAATCTTTCCATGACATAGACTGACCAGGTGAATCCAGGTGAAAGCTATGATCCCTTATTGATGTCACCTGTTAAATCCACTTCAGTCAGTGTAGATGAAGGGGAGGAGACAGGTTAAAGAAGGATTTTTAAGCCTTGAGACAACTGAGACATGGATTGTGTATGTGTGCCATTCAGAGGGTGAAGGGGCAAGACAAAATATTGAAGTGCCTTTGAACGGGGTATGGTAGTAGATGCCAGGCGCACTGGTTAGTGTCAAGAACTGCAACGCTGCTGGGTTTTTCACGCTCAACAGTTTCCTGTGTGTATCAAGAATGGTCCACCACCCAAAGGACAACCAGCCAACTTGACACAACAGTGGGAAGCATTGGAGTCAACATGGGCAAGCATCCCTTTGCAAAGCTTTCGACACCTTGTAGAGTCCATGCCCCAACGAATTGAGGCTGTTCTAAGGTGAAAAGGGGGGGTGCAACTCAATATTAGGAAGGTGTTCCTAATGTTTTGTACACTCAGTGTATACACACACACATACACACAGACTGCAAAGAACATGCCAAATAAGGATTCCTTTTATTTTCTAGAGCTGAGATTTAGAGTAATTTGATACTACATGGTTGGTTGGTTTGGTTTCTGAGTGAGAATACAAGAAGCAGACTGTCTCTTCATCAATAAACTGCAGAGGACATCTTAGTAGAATACGATAGGGTTAGAGGTCATCGAGCTCTATCACACGAACCACCACTGATCTGAGAAGCCTGAAGAAAAACGCAGAACTTAGCGTTTTCAGAGCGCGTTCTACCTTTTTTCGGTGGATGAGTCACCACGGCAATCGCATTAACGTTTCCCAGGAGATTTCTCCATATGCAATGACTGAGTATGGCTGGCCGGGAGAATACAGATGAATCATAGCATGATAAAACACTTATGCTAAAGCTATAAATAGCCCTGCAGAGGAAAGTTGTGGATTGCAGTGGCTGCAATGGCAGTACTGAGGTTGAATAAATAATTTCATTGAATCTGTTCCCCGGTTTCCAGTCACCTTGTGTCCTTCTGATGATTTAAGACTCCCCTTTAAGACACCCCTTTAACACTCCCCTTTAACACTCCCCTTTAAGACTGCCCTTTAAGACTCCTCTTTAAGACTGCCCTTTAAGATCCCCTTTAAGACACCCCTTTAAGACACCCCTTTAAGACACCCCTTTAAGACTCCCCTTTAACACTCCCCTTTAACACTCCCCTTTAAGACTCCCCTTTAAGACTGCCCTTTAAGACTGCCCTTTAAGACTGCTCTTTAAGACTGCCCTTTAAGACTGCCATTTAACACCCCTTTAAGACTCCCCTTTAAGACTCCTCTTTAAGACTCCCCTTTTGCTTCCTGACTGAAAGAACAGCCTCTGGACAGACATAGGCTACAGGACACACAGAGAGCTTCGAAGAGCAAGATATAGGACACACACATTCATCCCTTCATACAATGAGACAATATATGAATCGTACATGTACACTGAGTGTACAAAACATTAGGAACACCTTTCATAAACTGAAAGAACAGCCTCTGGACAGACATAGGCTACAGGACACACAGAGAGCTTCGAAGAGCAAGATATAGGACACACACATTCATCCCTTCATACAATGAGACAATATATGAATCGTACATGTACACTGAGTGTACAAAACATTAGGAACACCTTTCATAATATTGAGTTGCACACCCCCCCTTAAAGACTCCTCTTAGGAGTCTTTGAAAAGTGTTCCTAATGTTCCAAAACATTAGGAACACCTTTCATAATATTGAGTTGCACCCCCCCCCTCTTTTGCCCTCAGAACAGCCTCAATTCATGGGGGCATGGACTCTACAAGGTGTCGAAAGCTTTACACAGGGATGCTGGCCCATGATGACTCCAATGCTTCCCACAGTTGTGTCAAATTGGCTGGATGTCCTTTGGGTGGTGGACCATTCTTGATACACACGGGAAACTGTTGAGCGTGAAAAACCCAGCAGCGTTGCAGTTCTTGACAGACCAAAAACGGTGCAGTGAGGGAAAAAAGTATTTGATCCCCTGCTGATTTTGTACGTTTGCCCACTGACAAAGACATGATCAGTCTATAATTTTAATGGTAGGTTTATATGAATCGTACATGTACACTGAGTGTACAAAACATTAGGAACACCTTTCATAATATTGAGTTGCACCCCCCCCTCTTTTGCCCTCAGAACAGCCTCAATTCGTTGGGGCATGGACTCTACAAGGTGTCGAAAGCTTTACACAGGGATGCTGGCCCATCATGACTCCAATGCTTCCCACAGTTGTGTCAAACTGGCTGGATGTCCTTTGGGTGGTGGACCATTCTTGATACACATGGGAAACTGTTGAGCGTGAAAAACCCAGCAGCGTTGCAGTTCTTGACAGACTAAAACCGGTGCAGTGAGGGAAAAAAGTATTTGATCCCCTGCTGATTTTGTACGTTTGCCCACTGACAAAGACATGATCAGTCTATAATTTTCATGGTAGGTTTATTTGAACTGTGAGAGACAGAATAACAACAAAAAAATCCAGAAAAACGCATGTCAAAAATGTTATAAATTGATTTGCATTTTAATGAGGGAAATAAGTATTTGACCCCTCTGCAAAACATGACTTAGTACTTGGTGGCAAAACCCTTGTTGGCAATCACAGAGGTCAGACGTTTCTTGTAGTTGGCCACCAGGTTTGCACACATCTCAGGAGGGATTTTGTCCCACTCCTCTTTGCAGATCTTCTCCAAGTCATTAAGGTTTCGAGCCTGACGTTTGGCAACTCGAACCTTCAGCTCCCTCCACAGATTTTCTATGGGATTAAGGTCTGGAGACTGGCTAGGCCACTCCAGGACCTTAATGTGCTTCTTCTTGAGCCACACCTTTGTTGCCTTGGCCGTGTGTTTTGGGTCATTGTCATGCTGGAATACCCATCCACAACCCATTTTCAATGCCCTGGCTGAGGGAAGGAGGTTCTCACCCAAGATTTGACGGTACATGGCCCCGTCCATCGTCCCTTTGATGCGGTGAAGTTGTCCTGTCCCCTTAGCAGAAAAACACCCCCAAAGCATAATGTTTCCACCTCCATGTTTGACGGTGGGGATGGTGTTCTTGGGGTCATAGGCAGCATTCCTCCTCCTCCAAACACGGCGAGTTGAGTTGATGCCAAAGAGCTTGATTTTTGTCTCATCTGACCACAACACTTTCACCCAGTTCTCCTCTGAATCATTCAGATGTTCATTGGCAAACTTCAGATGGCCCTGTATATGTGCTTTCTTGAGCAGGGGGACCTTGCGGGCGCTGCAGGATTTCAGTCCTTCACGGCGTAGTGTGTTACCAATTGTTTTCTTGGTGACTATGGTCCCAGCTGCCTTGATATCATTGACAAGATCATCCCTTGTAGTTCTGGGCTGATTCCTCACCGTTCTCATGATCATTGCAACTCCACGAGGTGAGATCTTGCATGGAGCCCCAGGCCGAGGGAGATTGACAGTTATTTTGTGTTTCTTCCATTTGCGAATAATCGCACCAACTGTTGTCACCTTCTCACCAAGCTGCTTGGCGATGGTCTTGTAGCCCATTCCAAATCCCTGACATCCTTGGAGAGCTCTTTGGTCTTGGCCATGGTGGAGAGTTTGGAATCTGATTGATTGATTGCTTCTGTGGACAGGTGTCTTTTATACAGGTAACAAACTGAGATTAGGAGCACTCCCTTTAAGAGTGTGCTCCTAATCTCAGCTCGTTACCTGTATAAAAGATACCTGGGAGCCAGAAATCTTTCTGATTGAGAGGGGGTCAAATACTTATTTCCCTCATTAAAATGCAAATCAATTTTTAAAAAATGTTTACATGGGTTTTTCTGGATTGTTTTGTTATTATTCTGTCTCTCACTGTTCAAATAAACCTACCATTAAAATTATAGACTGATAATTTCTTTGTCAGTGGGCAAACGTACATAATCAGCAGGGGATATAATACTTTTTTCCTTCACTGTACTACCATACCCCATTCAAAGGCACTTCAATCTTTTGTCTTGCCCATTCACCCTCTGAATGGCACACATACACAATCCATGTCTCAACTGTCTCAAGGCTTAAAAATCCTTCTTTAACCTGTCTCCTCCCCTTCATCTACACTGATTTAAGTGGATTTAACAAGTGACATCAATAAGGGATCATAGCTTTCAACCGGTATTCACCTGGTCAGTCTACGCTCAGTGTTTACCAAGGTGTTATATGAGACACATCAACTTGTCAAGCATGTAGAAACTGTATAAACTGTGTTTCAGTGATGTTACACTCAAGCAGATTTTGATGACATGGGGATGTATCCTTGGCACAGTGTAATATTGTTCTGTGTAGTGTGTCTCCAAGATATAGCTACAGACGTAGGATCTTAATTTGATCACTGTTTTGTTGCTGAGAATTTTCCTGCACTGCAGGACATGTAGATGAGCTTTGTGATTTACATAAATTCACTCAAACCCACACTAACACACATTACTGAAAACCCACACTAACACACGTTACTGAAAACCCACACTAACACACGTTTATGTTAAGAGTATTTAACTTTTCATGTAGCCTACTTTTGTTCAGCTAATAGCCTAACCACTGATCAACATTATGGACTAAACGTAAAAATCCTGTTGCTGCAGGATTATTTTTGCTGTGACAATACAGGTGAAATTAAGATCCTACATTTGTATCTCTCTATCTTTCATAATTTGGTGTAAATGGAAAAATGAGCCTTAGGCCTATAACAACAGCATAGTGGTGCTAAACATGGCTTCAAACAAAGTGTGTGTGTGTGTGTGTGTGTGTGTGTGTGTGTGTACACACACTAGTATTAGTCTCATAGCTACCAGTGGTTAATAGACTGATGTACTTGGTGAGAATATAACATTGGGCTGCTGTAGCACATTATAGCGTGGAAACATGAAGCCATTCCTCTCTATACAGCTCATACACAGACATATAGCAACCACTGTCACCATGAAGACAATCTCGTGTCCAACCACAAATAGTTCCCACCCAAAACATCAGCCCTCTGCTGATGAGCTAATGTCTACAAACAAAGAGCATAGGGCAATGACCTACACCTGTGTCTAGCTGTCAGAGAAAACCCAAAACTACAAATCTCTTTACACTCTTATCCAGAGCAATTAAGGGTTATGTGCCTTGCTCAAGGGCAAATCAACAGATTTTTCACTTAGTCAGCTTGGGGATTTGAACCAGCAACCTTTCAGTTACTGACTAAACCCTCTTAACCACTAGGGTACCAAATTGTTGTTTTGAATTTGACAGCTCGACGGGGACAGATAAAGTGAATGCACACATAGAATCACAGAGACTCCCTACTGTATTTCTCCGTATTCAGGTAGGGTGTTCAGGCCTTGGTGTAGGCCTATAGGCCGTTGCATACCAACAGAACCGAAGGTCCCAAAATACAATTGACCAACAGGGCACAGGATTTATTTGACACTTACACCTAGTTATTTTCAACACACGAAGGCCATAGCCTTACAATATTTCTCATCCGCCCATGAAAGCGCTTTGAGCTGAGAACTGTCATTTGTGTGTCAGAGCTCCCAATAATTTTTTTGTCTTCGCTATTCTGTTGTTGTTGTTGACTGATCTATCATAATGATGCAGCTAGACCAGTCAATAATAGGCTAAGTATATGGCCTGTACAGGAATATGTGTGTGTGGTCTCGTTTCCATGACAACATTGCGATTTAATGCAGGCCATCTAATAAAGGAAATGGATAGGTGTGTACAGAATGAGAATTAATAGGATAGAGTAGAAGGAAAAACACGTATGGATTCTATAGTTCTATATTCTGTATTATTCTATAGAATACCCTACCGATGCTCATTTTTACGAGTTTATAATGGCGGTGATCCTTCACAAATAACTGATTTGTCTATTGTGTAAATTATCTAATGCATAAACGAGGCCACACATGTATATTACATGGATATTACTCTAGAAAAGTAGCATACCATGCTGTGATTAGGCCTATTCATATATAATATTTCGTCTAGATATTTCGTCTACATCGTGAATTTATTCCCGTCCACATTATTATAAAGCCAACATCATGTCGCGTTCTGACAAATGACGCGGCATTGCAAACCCAACACATGCTCAATAGCTTACCTCATTGTTTTTCTCCTATTCAATTAGACGATGACATGAAGAAATTGATATATAGCGGTGTTTCCCTCTCAGACCGTTTGTAAAGCAGAACGTTCAAATTCAATATAACTAAAAGATAATACGCCAATGTTCACCGATTATGTATGGCTGTCGGCAATGCAGTCAGTCTGCTGCTGAAATACAATGCGAGGATCCGAACGTTTTCACTTTCTCTCTCAAAAGCTTTTCACTCCGTTTATTCTCTTGCATCCTTAATTCCATGTTCAAATGATGGTCGCGGTTGTCTCAAGAAGACGGGAGATTGTGGTTGACAGCAGCCTCCGAGTTGCCATATTTCCACCGTATTCGTGGTGTTTTGGCAAGGTGGAGATTTTATGAAATAGTTGACAACAGCATGCGACCGGTCCAATGCTGCCCCCTTGAGATGACCACCTAGAACAGCATCATCATCTCCCTCTATACCAGAACAATGGAATTATATAATAAAATCACTTATAGTCTACCCTGCATAAATCGCATTTATATCACACACCTTTTCTTTCCGAATCATTACATAATTTCAACACACCCAAAATAAACTTTGGAATTTCAAAATGTCAATCGAAAAGAGGACAAAAAGTCAGTCTCAAAGATTTGAAGGATTTTCAGTCTTTACTGTCAAAGAAATTAGTACTGTATTCATAAGTGTTGTGACGAACTAAAACATTTTACATTCACGCTGAATGGTTGTGTTCTGCGTCAGTTTTCATACACTCAAACAAAGACCCAAACAAGGACAACAACTTATTATTTTAAGAATTTTTTATTTGAATATTATTCCATCATGGTTACACTGTTATGGTCAAACATCTGCATATAATCCAATCATTAGGTTTGGAGCTGCAAAGAAAAGGGCTACGTTCAGGAGGCAAACGTTTTGGAATGTTGCTGATATAAATGTAATGAATAGTGCTGACACGATTCTTTATCCTACATGTCAGAAAGGTCTGATTGTTCTACATAGTATATTTCTATCTGAACGTTCCACAATGTTGTGCCCTGCTGAATGCAGCCCAGGTATAACAATGTCATGCATGCTCTGGACACTTTTTAAATAACTTTTTTATTACTATAAAACAAACCCCTGATGAATGACCAGTCCAGTCCAGACATCACCAGTGTGGTACAGATAACTCTTGGTGCGATTACTTTTGGCAGGCTGTGAGAAAGATTTCAATATGCATGACATGTTTTGTTCATGGATATTCCAAGTAAACAAGAAGCAGGAGTCAAGGTGAAAAGGTCAGTATGGTAGCTAAGTCACAGGTTTAAGATGGTTCTCTCTCCTTTAAGCCTTGGAGTGATCAAAAACGGCTGTAAATATCACAGAGTGGACCTTTAATAAGCCTTGGAGTAGTGATTCCTTGCAGGTGGCATAAAGTAGGGTAGCATTACCAAGCCAAACCGAGCTGTACTGAGCTAGTCTGGTTACACTTCCACCATAGTTGATGGAGCCATGCTGAAAAGGACCAAGTGAAAATATAATAATCGAGCCAGCACAGTACGGTTTGGTTCGGCACTATAGTGTGAAAGGGGTATTGGAGAGGAAACAATTACAGTGCAATGGTCTGATTAGTGCAAACCTCTTATTTACAGAACTAGTTTGAGACAGGAAGAGAAGGGAGACTCAGGAAGGAAGTGACCTTGGCAGCAGATAATATATAACAGTGTAGTCCAAATATGTTTGAAACAGAGGCTGGTGGGAGGAGCTATAGGAGGCCAGGCTCATTGTAAAGACTGGAACGCAATTAATGGAACGGTATCAAACGCATCAAACATATGGAAACCATGTTAGACTCCATTCCATTAATTCCATTCCAGCCATTACTATGAGCCCGTCCTCCTATAGCTCCTCCCACCCGCCTCCTGAAACGAAGTTCTACTTTAGCTCTGTCAAGCACAGAATAGCCTCCCAAAATGATGCTTTTCAACAGGTGTAAATAATTATTGATTGTTCATTGAATAATTATTTATTTGTTTTTAAAGGGCTCTTTGAAATGCCAGTGTGATACTTTATCATATTATAGTTTGCAGAGTAATGAAGTCGTTGTTATGACACATGCAATACCTCAGGAAGCCAGACGGTGGCAGCAGAGTTTAATATCGTCATATTTCTATGTAGCCTCATAGAATTCATCCGCACACTTGGCCTAGTAACCAACTGCCTGGGGTAAACCTGCTGCATTCATTGTAAAATACACATCACAAGATGAAATATTGTCATTTTACTCTATCAGCTTCAGTTGGAACCAAATGTATGTGCTTTCAGTATAGACCAAATGCACATCATCAATATAAATCTCTCTTTGTCTTTCCAAGGCGGAGTGGTATCTGTAGCAGGCCAGATAGGCTGCCATTGATATGGCATAGGGAAGAAATTCAACTCCTGCTTTTCTATTGGTTTCCTGAGCTGTGAAATATACAAAATAAAGGAGAAAGACAGAGCGATAAAACCAAAACAACATGTACTGCCTGTTGTATCCCCCCTCCCCCAACAAGCCAATCCTATGAACTGATCTAGGATCAGCTTGTCCTCCTTAACGATTAATGGGGGAAATGCAAAACCAGGGGCGGGTCTAAGGGCAACTTCCTCCTACTCCAATAAGCTCATTGGGATCCATGTACAGGAAAGCCTCTGGGAGTGCTCCTTCCCTACCCGCCCCCACCCTACCCCCACCCACCCTACCCCCACCCCACCCTACCCCACCCTACCCTACCCCACCCTATCCTACCCCACCCTGATCCATAAAGAAACTGCATGTATGTCTCACACTATTCGCCACTGCATGACACTCATGTCCTTGCCCCCAGTGGAAACCAGGCAACTGTCGTCAAACAGGAAGTTCACATTGGTCACATGACTGCTGTGTCCGCCATAGACATGACTGGGAGCCTGGAAGGAGAAATAAAACTCAACCAATGGGCTCATATAATCTTTACAGGCTCTTCTCAATTTATATATCTAACTCATTTTTGTATCTTACCCGGAATTGGGAGCAGGGGTATGAGAAAAGGCAGACTTTTCCAAAGTCGTCTCCTGTGACAAGCAGCTGCTTCTCATTGGATCTGGAGACTGCGTTGATGTCAGTCCCGTCGGAGCCATCAGGCCATAACCCTGTGGACCAGAGAGTTACAGTATCGGTCCCATTATGTTATATTCTCTTCTCCCTGCACTCTGCACACAATGTGAATGGCCTTATAGTATGGCTGATGTCACACAGCCAGCCCAATTATTGGCAAAACAGCTGATCTGATTGGTCAAAAGACCAATTAGTGGCGAAAAGATCAGAATTGGGCTGCCTATTTAAATGCAGCCTATGTCTCCAGCTTCTTCAACAAGTAAATTATCCAGCTACTTCAACAAATAGATTCTCCAGCTGCTTCAACAAATAGATTCTCCAGCTGCTTCAACATTCCTCACCAAAGACTTGGAAGCCCAGAGTGCATGTGGAGGTGGCCCAGGGGATGTCCCGGGTGGTCTCCACACTCACCACCTGTTTGCACACAGACGGGATCCCTGGAACGACATACAGCTGATTGAAACGGGGAGGTGCTACCTGAACTTGTCCAATAAGAACACAGACTTTAATTTTCCGTTTGAATGAACATGACAATACTTACAATAGAGTATCTCATAGTCTCCTGAGTTGGACACCAGGTACTGAGAGTCCACTGACCAGTCCAGATGGGTGATGAAGCTGGAGTGGCCCTGAGAGACAGAATGAGAGAGACAGAGAGAAACAGAGAGAGAGACAGTGAGAGAGAAAGAGATACAGAGACAGTGAGAGGGAGAGAGACAGTGAGAGAGAGAGGAGAAAGAGAGAGAGTGTGTGTGTGTGTGTGTGTGTGTGTGTGTGTGTGTGTGGTGTTTGTATGTGTGCGAGAGAGGGGATGGAAGGTAGCGGGAGAGAGAGAGTAGAGGAGAGAGAAGAGAGAGAGAGATGATGGGAATCAGCTATAGTCGGAATGGATGACTCAGCTTGTTTTAAACCATAATGCACTAGGGCTGTTGAGTGTGCGTAATTTAGCATGTCCTCCTGGTGTGATGCTGAGGAGAAGAGGGGGTAGGTCTTAAAAATAAAAGGTGCTCACCGAGCACTTCCCCAATCTGCTGTACTTCCTGCCACCGTTCCCCACTGCGTAGATATAGATGTAGTTATCGTGAGAGCCGATGGCCAGGAAATTACCATCTAGGAATAACAACAGGAGATGTAGGTTAGAACAGATACTGTGGCCTGTATCAGTATTACTGTTAACCTGTAACTGTTAGGAGTTCTCTCACAGCAGGCCTACCGTAGACCTCTTGGTATCACTTTACAGAAGGCAGGTTATAATGCATTATGATGCAGCTATAAAGCATTATAAGTATAACCCCCTTGTATTTTCTTACAACCATCTGATAACGATCATGACTAGATAACAGCCATTTAATATTCCTGACTAGATAACAGCCATTTAATGATCCTGACTAGATAACAGCCATTTAATGATCCTGACTAGATAACAGCCATTTAATGATCCTGACTAGATAACAGCCATTTAATATTCCTGACTAGATAACAGCCATTTAATGATCCTGACTAAATAACAGCCATTTTCATTTAAAAGATGTACTATAAATATGAATCCTTATGAGTCATTATAAAGCCTCATACATGCTTATAACAAGTAGCCTAATAAAGCCTATAACAGCACTTACCTGGAGCAAAGCGGACAACAGACAGCTGTTCATTTCCATCAGTGTGCACTGTGACTAGATCCTTAGAGTCGGTATCCAGCACCAGCCACCTGTATGATGGAAGACACCCATCCTCTCATCATCAAAAGCATACTAACACATCACATCTCTCCTGTAGTTTCACAAAGCCCACTTTGAGACTCCTATTGTAATGAAAAACACTATACAGATGATGATTATTATTATTATTATTACTGGTAGATCTCTATGGTTTCTTGTGATGGAATTGGCATAGTGTGATTCTCCTCAAGCACCACTTTGTCACCTGCCGGTCTGCGTTCCTATAGCAACCACTGCTCCAGAGGGATGGAATCCAGCAGACTGGGCCGCGTCCTGTCCACAAAAGAAAACAAAAAGGAAGTCTCATGTCAATGCTGCATCCTGAAACATTCACCACACCTCAGTGAATAACTAATACAACACAAAAGAGACTGAAGCTTTTTCAGAGATGTCTTGAGATATTACCCTACGCTTTCCTCCACTATCTTATAACTAGGGCCCAAACTGTGTTTTTCCTGAATCAGGTCATGTGGTCAGCAAAAGCTTGTGGCAGCCTGCTCCCAGCCACAGCCAACATAGTTGGCATGACAACATTATTGGCAATACAATACAAACAGATATGGGACCAAGCTAAGCTTGTGGCCCTTCTACAGTTATCTGAGTGTAACGTGTGAGGCTCAGAGTTGTCCCCAGGGGGCGCTGTCTGTCTGTCTACCTCCATAGTCTTGGTCCAGACAGGCTGGTATGAGGAGGAGTCCCACAGGCTGACGTGCTTGTCGTGACCACAGGTGAGGAAGTGGGGTTTCCAGGGGTGCACGGCCAACCCCCACAACTCATCGGTGTGACCCTGGAGAAGTTAGGGACGCCAGTTAGCATACCATAATTTAACAGCTGCAGTGTTTTGCTTATAATGTAATTGTTAGGCATCTTTCGAAACTTTAGGTTTAATGTCTGCATGAACTAGAATGTCAGATAATTGTACCCACTTGTGTGATGGGGGTAAATTCGCCATATAAACTGCCTTGTAGAACATAGTTCCTGGTGGTCCCAATAAGCACACTCTCCCCTTTGCCCTCGGCAACAGTCCGGACGGGACCAAATAATTCAGGAACCTGGGAAAGGTGGGAAAATAAATATTATTATTCATACCAACGGTAAGCTTCCTGCCACAGTGGATGTGAGGGTTGTTTTCTTTGTCTTTTCAATGTTTGATTTCACAGATGGCTGAGTGGGGGGATGGGGGAGAGGGGGATGGGGGGAGAGGGGGGATGGGGGGAGAGGGGGGATGGGGGAGGGAGGGGAGTGGGGGGATGGGGGAGGGAGGGGATGGGGAGAGCGGAGGTTGTACAGTACAGAGAGAGGACATGGCCCATTGTAAAACAGAGCGTTGTAAAACAGAGCGTTGTAAAACAGAGCGTTGTTTGCATTGTACAAATCATTGGCATTATTCTTTTCATCATATGAATACAGTGGGGAGAACAAGTATTTGATACACTGCCGATTTTGCAGGTTTTCCTACTTACAAAGCATGTAGAGGTCTGTAATTTTTATCATAGGTACACTTCAACTGTGAGAGACGGAATCTAATCCAGAAATCTAAAAAATCCAGAAAATCACATTGTATGATTTTAAAGTAATTAATTTGCCATTGTCCATTCGGAAGACCCATTTGTGACCAAGCTTTAACTTCCTGACTGATGTGTTGAGATGTTGCTTCAATATATCCACATAATTTCCCTTCCTCATGATGCCATCTATTTTGTGAAGTGCACCAGTCCCTCCTGCAGCAAAGCATCCCCACAGCATGATGCTGCCACCCCCGTGCTTCACGGTTGGGATGGTGTTCTTCGGCTTGCAAGCAGCCCCCTTTTTCCTCCAAACATAACGATGGTCATTATGGCCAAACAGTTCTATTTTTGTTTCATCAGACCAGAGGACATTTCTCCAAAAAGTACGATCTTTGTCCACATGTGCAGTTGCAAACCTGCCTTTTTTATGGTGGTTTTGGAGCAGTGGCTTCTTCCTTGCTGAGCGGCCTTTCAGGTTATGGCGATATAGGACTTGTTTTACTGTAGATATAGATACTTTTGTACCTGTTTCCTCCAGCATCTTCACAAGGTCCTTTGCTGTTGTTCTGGGATTGATTTGCACTTTTTGCACCAAAGTAAGTTTATCTCTAGGAGACAGAGCACGTCTCCTTCCTGAGCGGTATGACGGCTGCGTGGTCCCATGGTGTTTATACTTGTGTACTATTGTTTGTACAGATGAACGTGGTACCTTCAGGCGTTTGGAAATTGCTCCCAAGGATCAACCAGACTTGTGGAGGTCTACAATTCTTTTTCAGAGGTCTTGGCTGATTTCTTTTGATTTTCCCATGATGTCAAGCAAAGAGGCACTGAGTATGAAGGTAGGCCTTGAAATACATCCACAGGTACACCTCCAATTGACTCAAATGATGTCAATTAGCCTATCAGAAGCTTCTAAAGCCATGACATAATTTTCTGGAATTTGCCAAGCTGTTTAAAGGCACAGTCAACTTAGTGTATGTAAACTTCTGACCCACTGGAATTGTGATACAGTGAATTATAAGTGAAATAATCTGTCTGTAAACAATGGTTGGAAGAATTACTTGTGTCATGCACAAAGTAGATGTCCTAACCGACTTGCCAAAACTATAGTTTGTTAAAAAGAAATTTGTGGAGTGGTTGAAAAACGAGTTTTAATGACTCCAACCTAAGTGTATGTCAACTTCCGACTTCAACTGTATCTCACCGGAGACGGCATCCGAGCGAGCGAAACAGCGACCCCCTCTGTTTCAGTATATGTAGCCCATGTATCTGATGCTGTCTGGACTGAAAGTGTATGACATTATTGCCGCCCGTAGCATTGAATTCAATAGCAAGGGAAGCCAGCGAGCATTTGGCCTCCCCTGATAATTTTTTAAAATAAAATAAAAGCCAATCAGTGTTGAGCTAAACCGAGTGAGGTCAACTGTGAATGGTCCTGGTGCACAAAAAAAAAAGGTAAAGGGATGACAAAAAAAACATGAACGATTATTGTCACTGTGTCGTTGTCCTTCGGTGGCTAGCGAGCTAAAATTGTCCCTTTCCTAAATTAGCCATGGATGGAGACAGGGATTTGGACTTGTGGTTTTGCTTAATTCTCCGTACTGGCCAATGATTATAACGGCGATTCTGATCCAACCATTAATTCATACATTGTGCCCCTGGCCTGAGAGGATGGGAGTTAAATATGTACAGTGAGGGAAAAAAGTATTTGATCCCCTGCTGATTTTGTACGTTTGCCCACTGACAAAGAAATGATCAGTCTATAATTTTAATGGTAGGTTTATTTGAACAGTGAGAGACAGAATAACAACAAAAAAATCCAGAAAAATGCATATCAAAAATGTTATAAATTGATTTGCATTTTAATGAGGGAAATAAGTATTTAACCCCCTCTCAATTAGAAAGATTTCTGGCTCCCAGGTGTCTTTTATACAGGTTACGAGCTGAGATTAGGAGCACACTCTTAAAGGGAGTGCTCCTAATCTCAGTTTGTTACCTTTATAAAAAAATAAATAAAAAAAATGTATTCACTAACTGTAAGTCGCTCTGGATAAGAGCGTCTGCTAAATGACTAAAATGTAATGTAAATGTGACAACAGTTGGTGCGATTATTTGCAAATGGAAGAAACACAAAATAACTGTCAATAACTGCAAGATCTCACCTCGTGGAGTTGCAATGATCATGAGAACGGTGAGGAATCAGCCCAGAATTACACGGGAGGATCTTGTCAATGATCTCAAGGCAGCTGGAACCATAGTCACCAAGAAAACAATTGGTAACACACTACGCCGTGAAGGACTGAAATCCTGCAGCGCCTGCAAAGTCCCCCTGCTCAAGAAAGCAAATATACAGGCCCGTCTGAAGTTTGCCAATGAACATCTGAATGATTCAGAGGAGAACTGGGTGAAAGTGTTGTGGTCAGATGAGACCAAAATCGAGCTCTTTGGCATCAACTCAACTCGCCGTGTTTGGAGGAGGAGGAATGCTGCCTATGACCCCAAGAACACCATCCCCACCGTCAAACATGGAGGTGGAAACATTATGCTTTGGGGGTGTTTTTCTGCTAAGGGGACAGGACAACTTCACCGCATCAAAGGGACGATGGACAGTGCCATGTACCGTCAATTCTTGGGTGAGAACCTCCTTCCCTCAGCCAGGGCATTGAAAATGGGTCGTGGATGGGTATTACAGCATGACAATGACCCAAAACACACGGCCAAGGCAACAAAGGAATGGCCTAGCCAGTCTCCAGACCTTAATCCCATAGAAAATCTGTGGACGGAGCTGAAGGTTCGAGTTGCCAAACGTCAGCCTCGAAACCTTAATGACTTGGAGAAGATCTGCAAAGAGGAGTGTGACAAAATCCCTACTGAGATGTGTGCAAACCTGGTGGCCAACTACAAGAAACGTCTGACCTCTCAGATTGCCAACAAGGGTTTTGCCACCAAGTACTAAGTCATGTTTTGCAGAGGGGTCAAATACTTATTTCCTTCGTTAAAATGCAAATCAATTTATAACATTTTTGACATGCGTTTTTCTGGATTTTTTTGTTGTTACTTTGTCTCTCACTGTTCAAATAAACCTACCATTAAAATTATAGACTGATCATGTCTTTGTCAGTGGGCAAACGTACAAAATCAGCAGGGAATCAAATACTTTTTTCCCCTCACTGTAGCTAGATGTGGTAGGCTAATGTTAACTAGTATGCTCATCGTTGCCCATGAAAGGAAGTTAGGCTAGTGAGTAAGCATTTTAGCCAGGTAGCCTAGGACAACAAAAAATAAAAGGGTGTACTGTATGACAGATTCATAGACCGTTTCGGCAACATGAAAGAGAGGAGGATGGGATTTGCGTTTCTTTACAAGTAGGGTGAGTCAACATGTTTTTTCTACTTGCAAGCACACACAGAAATCAGTACCATGGACAGCCACATCATATTTAGCTTATGTTGATTGGACTAAATTGTTTTTGGTATCTTTAAGTTGTCACTGTATTAGACTAAGCAGAGGTGATTTGATGATGTTGAAATGTTGAAGTTGAAATGGTGCTGGAATAGTGGAGGCAGCTTTGCGACTTGCAATAACTCTCCGTAGTTCTAAATCAATAGTTGTTTAGTGGTCCGAAAATGTTGGAAATGCTGTAGGTCATGTAACTGTTTGATTACATGCAATATTTGCTTTGTGGACTTCATCAAACAGATGTTGCTCTCCGGTTTTGTGATGAAACAAACGTGTGGTTGAATTTATTCTGCCACTGTGTGACTTTTTGTTGTCTCGGCCTTATTGTATATCACGGTGGGGTATGAACTAACAGGTTACACGGAAAAAAACAACACAATTATCAAGTTTTGTTTTTCTGGCTTCCCAAGTGATTTTACCCTCACACTGCTACTGGTCTCACCTCAACCGATTGTATCTGCTGGTAGCTCCCATCCCAAGAGATGAGTTTCCGATCCTTTCCCCCTGACACCAGTGTGCCACTCCTCAACATGCACAGTGCAAAGATGCTCCCATCGTGTGCGCCCTGAATGGCATGGCTAATTCGATTAGTGCCTGCATGACAGAGAGAAAGACAGAACACCCTTGGAGAAGGCAGAATATAGCGGTTTGTTTTAACCTCACAACACGTGGTCAGGAGCAGTTCTTCTCACAAGACAGGCTTTTGTTGTTCTATCCTAGGAATGACCCCGTTCTGACCCCAGCATCCTGCCAACTGTCTCATAGTAAAGAGCCTTTGATGAGCCAAAACATCTGACATCAGTGGCACAGCCCAGAAGTAACAGATACAAACTTTGAAAACAACGTGACGGTCAGCTGGGGTAGGATAAATACTCAGCAGGTCTGTTTCATTTGCTTCGCTTTCGATCAGAAAACCTTTCCGTAGTGTTATTTTCTCTTCAAGATGTATGCGTGGAACTTGTGAGGCTCTTGATGTATGTGAGCTTTGCTTATTGCTTCACTTTCCTTATAGCTGACACACAGTAGTAAAGAATGACAGCGTTTACCTTTCCCCCACACCAGAATATTTCCACTTGAGTCTCCAGTTATGGTATCTCCATTTTCTGAAAAAGTCACACTCAAGACAAACTTGGGCTTCTCTTGTTTCTGTAAGAAATATAAATATGGCTTTATTTACTTGGGGTGGGGTGGGGGCAGAGATACAACAGAGTTGTGGTAGTCACAAAACATACAGAGACAGACATGCAGCTTCACTGACACTACAGAACCTTTCTAACATGGGGCAGAGAACTAAAGCAACACAGCCAGTCCTAGCTACGTCCACTTTGGGCAAAAAGCGTCTGCTAAATGGCATATGTCATATTGATTTTGACAAATACATTTTCCCCCTAAAATTCAGATTATCTAGCAGATGAACGCGAGGCCTGTGTAAATAAGAGATCTTGAGTCGTACCTCAAACAAGCCTTGTTTCTTGACAAGGGTGCCCCGTTCCAGAGTCCAGAAGTAGAGGTGGGACTTCCCACACGTGACTATAATGTTGGTGTCAGTGGGGTGGAAGTCGGCAGCGAACACTGCCTCGTTGGAACACTGTAACGGGACAGAAAGAGTCATGGTCACTCGTGTTTCAGAGTGCCTCTGACTCCATCTGTTCAGGGGCAAATGTGAACATTCTGAGGCTATGGCTGAACATTCACCTTACAAATCATGAGAACATTTCAAAATGTCTATGAGGATATATATAGAGCAACTCAAAAGCCAGGTAAGCTTTCCTGAGACCTGAAGACTTGCGTTGGATTCCCCAAGCTAATGCCTAGAATTTAGCTCAAAGGGCTAAGACAGTCTTGATGCGCACAGGTTCAAACCCTGGTCGCACGCACGCACGCACACAGACACTCACCTTGACGTCAGCCAGTCTGTCCTCTCTCTGCCAGTCCCACACAGAGAGCACATGGTCGTTGGAGTCATCTACCACACACAGCATGTTACCGGCGTTCTGCACAGACCAACAGAGCGGGATCAGCCCTGTCCTCAGTTGTTTAGGAAAGCTTTTTCTGACCAGTAAAGGCACACTCAAAATCTGGTTCATGTATTAGCTATGATTGTTTTCATGAAGGTCCATAGCTTACCGACTTGGAGAAGGCAAGGCAAACCAGGGCGCGGTCAAAGAAGCCTGTTCCCAGAACGTGGAGGGTGTTGAGGCTCACTGAGTCCCAAACCCGCACATGAGGAGCCAGCTGCTGTCAGTACACACACACACACACACACACACACACACACACACACACACACACACACACACACACACACACTATTTCTAATCATGAAATCAGTGTACTGATCATAGATTTAAAGTTATGTGACAATGAGAGGTCTCTTACTTTGCCATCAGAAGAGGTGCCTGCCACCTGTCCTGTTGCTATGGTGATTTTATCAGGATGGACAGCCAGGCTATAGAACAGACACATAGGAACAGAGAGACGGCAAACACTTTGAACATCTGAAGGGTGGATTTGAAAAATGATGACAAAACCACAGAGACCTCAAAGCAGATCAAAGACAAGTGTTTTGTGTCTTACGAAACTGTGAGTTGCTATCATATAATATATGTTGTTCTGTCAAACTGAAGGTCATGTGGTGTCGTTACAGTAGGTAATGTCTGATTTCATTCTTACTGATGTTGACAAGACTCCCCCCTCTTCTATTACTGACAGCAGATAGAAGGGCACTACAGAAGGGCACTACAGAAGGGCACTACAGAAGGACACTACAGAAGGACACTACAGAAGGACACTACAGAAGGACACTACAGAAGGACACTACAGAAGGACACTACAGAAGGGCACTACAGAAGGGCACTACAGAAGGACACTACAGAAGGACACTACAGAAGGACACTACAGAAGGACACTACAGAAGGACACTACAGAAGGGCACTACAGAAGGACACTACAGAAGGGCACTACAGAAGGACACTACAGAAGGGCACTACAGAAGGACACTACAGAAGGACACTACAGAAGGACACTACAGAAGGACACTACAGAAGGACACTACAGAAGGACACTACAGAAGGACACTACAGAAGGACACTACAGAAGGGCACTACAGAAGGACACTACAGAAGGGCACTACAGAAGGACACTACAGAAGGACACTATGCCTTACAGAGAGATAAGAGAATGTCAGAGGACTCTTTACTACAGAGTGAAAAGGAAGCTAACATCTCCCTGTGCCCTGCCACGAATCAACGCTTTATTAGTTAGATATTCATTATCAGCATGACCCCAGGCCGACCCTTCGCCTGTTAATATGCCAGTCGTCATTGCTGAGTTTTTAGCTCATTATATTTCTTACCAGCCTTTTCTGTCTGAGATAATTACCTGCCCAACACGTTAACTTAGGAAAAACAGCTACAGACCAGCCACCTGTTTACTTTAGTCTGTCTCATTATGAAGGGGTTATTCCATAGGATTAGACAGGAATACTGATCAAAGCATTGCTGAGACAAGGTACCTCTGTCTGCACTAAAATACATGGAGGATTTAATACGACGGTGTGCAACAGGCCTCTGCATCAAGGTGCATAACAAAGCATAGCCTTTTCAGCATAAATTAAACACTTTCAACTTGGAGTTGTGTTGCATGTTTCTTTGGATAGCGGAAAGATAGCATAGTTATCAACAAATTATTTAAATACATCGCTTTTAATAAATGTTGAATACTGTCGGTCTGAGAATACTGTACACGGGAGATGGTGACAATGATTTAAGGGTTAAATAGGGCAGTCTCTCTTCTGGCATGACCCCAGTTACCTCTCTGACTCTTAGGCCCTACTACTCAATGTTTGACAAGTAAAGTGTCCAGATAAGAACATCAACACACATCCACATCGGAACACAGTATACAGGGAGAAATATAGTGTTGTGTCATATTCTGTTTCCTCTCACCACTTGATGTCGTCAGTGTGCCTGGTGTAGTGTCTCTGGAGCTGATCGTCCACATTGTAGAGAACCACCACAGAAGCAATGAAGTACACCGTCTCTCCCGTGGGTAGCAGGTACAGGTTACTGCGACAGTCACGCCCCCGGTACCCATAACTGGACATTTAGGTCAAGAGCCACACAACTTCCAACGGAACATCAACTGTAGCCTACATATAAACCAATCTAGTTTGACTGAATTCAATGAGGCACGTTAATAAAAGCTCTTGGCACCTTAGGGCCACCGTAGTCTATATTTACAACCTATCACTCAGCATCACCCATCATGCATACAGCTACCCTCTGTAACCTTCCGGAGTTCCAAATGGATAATTCAGTAAGATACGATAGACGCACTTCTGTTGAAAGTCAGTTCTATCCATCTTCCCTTTTTTTGGAAAATCCACAGTCGCCTTCAGGCAAAACACTAGACCGAACACAGAACATTCATAGTTTCATCCTGATCCTGGTGTTTCCAGAAATATGCTTTTTTTTAAATAATCAGTATAATCTCCTCTCTCTCACTCTAATGAAATGGGGGTCGATACCTTCAGGGACAGAGAGGAGGAGAAAATAGGGTGCAGCCTGCTGGCTTCTGGGCTATAGGCAATTGCTGAATACAAGAAAGCAGGGTTTGTATTTCAGTATGCAGTGGAGATGAATAGGAAATAAATATCTACTGGAACATCCAGGATGTTTTCATTCACAGCTGTGCAATAGAGTGCATTCTGAATTTAACTTAGCAATACATGGGGGATACATCTAGCAATGCATCTCTGGCCTGAAAGAGTAGATTTTCAAGCCTGTTGTTATGAACATAACTAAAATGTTGTAATGCCACGTAACAATCCGTTTCTTATCTTTTGAAACATACATTTTCTATTAGCCTTCCATTTTGAAAAATGACTCCACAACAGTGAAAAAAGGATACACCCAGTCCAGTTTGAGCTTCTTGTTTGGCAGGTCCGATTTGGCTTCCAGGCAGTAGGTATCCACAAGGTCTTTGGGCATGTACATGGTGATGGGTCGTCCCTTCAAATACATTTTCACATACCCTTCCTCTAAAAGAAGCAACAGACATTTTCAGTGGACAATTTGTCATGAATCATTGGTAACAAGGAGGAGTGTTTGTGATGGTGAGAACAGTGTATGAGACTCACGAGAATGAAAGAGGGGTGTATGAGACTCATGAGAATGAAAGAGGGGTGTATGAGACTCACGAGAATGAAAGAGGGGTGTATGAGACTCATGAGAATGAAAGAGGGGTGTATGAGACTCATGAGAATGAAAGAGGGGTGTATGAGACTCACGAGAATGAAAGAGGGGTGTATGAGACTCATGAGAATGAAAGAGGGGTGTATGAGACTCATGAGAATGAAAGAGGGGTGTATGAGACTCAGGAGAATGAAAGAGGGGTGTATGAGACTCATGAGAATGAAAGAGGGGTGTATGAGACTCATGAGAATGAAAGAGGGGTGTATGAGACTCAGGAGAATGAAAGAGGGGTGTATGAGACTCATGAGAATGAAAGAGGGGTGTATGAGACTCATGAGAATGAAAGAGGGGTGTATGAGACTCATGAGAATGAAAGAGGGGTGTATGAGACTCAGGAGAATGAAAGAGGGGTGTATGAGACTCATGAGAATGAAAGAGGGGTGTATGAGACTCATGAGAATGAAAGAGGGGTGTAGAGCAGTGGAGGCTGCTGAGGGGAGGACGGCTCATAATAATGTCTGGAAAGGAGTGAATGGATTCAAACCATGTGTTTGATGTATTTGATACCATTCCACTCATTCCACTCCTACCATTACCATAAGCCTGTCCTCCCCAAATAAGGTGGCACCAACCTCCTGTGGTGTAGAGACGATCAATAGTTTAGAGGGGTGTCATGGTTATGAGATGTTGATATACAGTACCAGTCAAAAGTTTGGACACACCTACTCATTCAAGGGTTTTTCTTTATTTTTACATTTTTTTTACATTGTAGAATTATAGTGAAGACATCAAAACTATGAAATAACACACATGGAATCATGTAGTAACCAAAAAACAAATAAAAAAATGTTTTTTATTTGAGATTCTTCAAAGTAGCCACCCTTTGCCTTGATGACAGCTTTGCACACTATTGGCATTCTCTCAACCAGATTCATGAGGTATACAGACGATAGCCCTATTTGGTAAAAGACCAAGTCCATATTATGGCAAGAACAGCTCAAATAATCAAAGAGAAACGACAGTCCATCATTACTTTACGACATGAAGGTCAGTCAATCCGGAAACTTTTGAATGTTTCTTCAAGTGCACTATGATGAAACTGGCTCTCATGAGGACCGCCACAGGAAAGGAAGACCCAGAGTTACCTCTGCTGCAGAGGATACGTTTATTAGAGTTACCAGCATCAGAAATTGCAGCCCAAATAAGTGCTTCACAGAGTTCAACTAACAGACACATCTCAACATCAACTGTTCAGAGGAGACTGCGTGAATCAAGCCTTCATGGTCGAATTACTGCAAAGAAACCATTACTAAAGGACACCAATAAGAAGAGACTTGCTTGGGCCAAGAAACACGAGCAGTGGACATTAGACTGATGTAAATCTGTCCTTTGGTCTGGAGTCCAAATTGGAGATTTTTGGTTCCAACCGCTGTGTCTTTGTGAGACGCAGTGTAGGTGAACGGATGAGCTCCGCATGTGTAGTTCCCACCATGAAGCATGGAGGAGGAGGTGTGATGGTGTGGGGGTGCTTTGCTGGTGACATTCTGTTTTTATTTAGAATTCAATGCACAATTAACCAGCATGGCTATAACAGCATTCTGCAGCGATACGCCATTCAATCTGGTTTGGGCTTAGTGGGACAATCATTTGTTTTTCAACAGGACAATGACCCAACACACCTCCAGGCTGTGTAAGGGCTATTTGACCAAAAAGGAGAGTGATGGAGCACATTTATATTTACATTTACGTCATTTAGCAGACGCTCTTATCCAGAGCGACTTACAGTTAGTGCATACATTATTCTTTTTTATTTTCATACTGGCCCCCCATGGGAAACGAACCCACAACCCTGGTGTTGCAAACACCATGCTCTACCAACTGAGCTACCTCCCTGCCGGCCATTCCCTCCCCTACCCGGGACGACGCTGGGCCAATTGTGCACCGCCCGATTGGTCTCCCGGTTGCGGCCGGCTACAGCAGAGCCTGGATTCGAACCAGAATCTCTAGTGGCACAGCTAGCACTGCGATGCAGTGCCTTAGACCACTGCGCCACTCGGGAGACCTACATCAGATGACCTGGCCTCCACAATCCCTCGACCTCAACCCAATTGAGATGGTTTGGGATGAGTTGGACCGCAGAATGAAGGAAAAGCAGCCAACAAGTGCTCAGCATATGTGGGAACTCCTTCAAGACTGTTGGAAAAGCATTCCAGGTGAAGCTGGTTGAGAGAATGCCAAGAGTGTGCAAAGCTGTCATCAAGGCAAAGGGTGGCTACTTTGAAGAATCTAAAATCAAAAATATATTTTGATTTGTTTAACACTTTTTTGGTTCCTACATGATTCCGTGTGTTATTTCATTAGTTTTTATGTCTTCACTATTATTCTACAATGTAGAAAATAGCTAAAATAAAGAAAAACCCTTGAATGAGTAGGTGTGTCCAAACTTTTGACTGGTACTGTACATTTAAAAAATAAAAAGTTTCAAAAGAAGTGAATGAATTGAGTAAAGGAAATGATAGATCAGCAAACACAGAGATAGATTTTAGAGGCTTTCGATGTCCTTTTATTCGTCATTTCAAATACATTCAGATAATAACAAGGAACGGTGCAAAATGAACTGAGAAGACAAAACATGCATAGGGTAATGGTGCCACAGCAAGGGAAGCAAACCAACCTGAAGACTCAAAAATAAGAGTCAAAAACCAAAAAAGACGAAAAAACATAAAACATGACAGTCATGGAGAGGAATGTTTTTTTTTTCAAGTCAATTTTTACATTCAAGTTTAACACAGAACTTCTTTCAATCTAATGCCAAGTGCTGGTTTAGGCCTAGCTTAGTAACAGATTTGGAAGTACTGGCTGGGGGATTTGACGGGGCTCCTGTAGCTCGGAGTGTCTAAGGGGGAGTAGGAAGACTGGCTGACTGACTTTCTCAGGGGGATGGTGAACGTCGGCGTCTTCCTGACTCCAGTGGACCTGACAGACTTGTCAGATTCGCTCTTGGAGTCAGGCGTGTGGGGAGCAGAGGAGCGGCCAGACAAGGCCGCTACGCAGGATTTGGGCGCCTCAGCGGTTCCAGTCCTTTTTGACGGGCGGGTCAGATATATCTGCACGGTTACTAGGTAGGTGAGGTGGTAGAGTTGGAGAGGGGCCAGTGGGAAGGGGGAGGAGGGGTCGGTAGAATATATCCAAGTTAGATGTGATCGACAACTTGCTGTTACGCCACAATGGACGACCACAAAACACAGGACTGGTACAAAACAAGCTACGGTATCTACTGGTTAACAACAGCTGGACTGGTACAAAACAAGCAACGGTATCTACTGGTTAACAACAGCTGGACTGGTACAAAACAAGCTACGGTATCTACTGGTTAACAACAGCTGGACTGGTACAAAACAAGCAACGGTATCTACTGGTTAACAACAGCTGGACTGGTACAAAACAAGCTACGGTATCTACTGGTTAACAACAGCTGGACTGGTACAAAACAAGCTACGGTATCTACTGGTTAACAACAGCTGGACTGGTACAAAACAAGCTACGGTATCTACTGGTTAACAACAGCTGGACTGGTACAAAACAAGCTGCGGTATATATTGGTTAACAACAGCTGGACTGGTACAAAACAAGCTACGGTATCTACTGGTTAACAACAGCTGGACTGGTACAAAACAAGCTACGGTATCTACTGGTTAACAACAGCTGGACTGGTACAAAACAAGCTACGGTATCTACTGGTTAACAACAGCTGGACTGGTACAAAACAAGCTACGGTATCTACTGGTTAACAACAGCTGGACTGGTACAAAACAAGCTACGGTATCTACTGGTTAACAACAGCTGGATGGCTAATCTACTGGGGCTTTGTACTCTTTAAGTTAAACTTCAGACTTTTACTAAAAGAGTGCATCAGTGGCTCGACATATAACTAATGTCTATGGTAAACATGACACAATAAAGCGTCTCTTTTTTGGTCTACTTTAGCCGGCATCAGGGTGAATGACAGTCTTTAAATAGGTTCACTTCACTTGACCTACCATTTACTATGGACCTGCTTTTATTATGTATTTCATTATTATTCTATATATTTTTGCCACTGACAGCCTTGAATCTGTCACAGGGACCATGAGTTTCACGACAGTCTGCTTCCAAACATGTCTCTTTCATCTTTCATTAGCAAAGCTTATGGAAATTAGCCACAAGCTGTCCATCAAACAGTCGTTTGAAGGCCATGCAAGAGAAGGCAACTCCAAAAAGAATTCAAAAGCTATAACGTAAAGACATTGTAATACAAACAGCCCTTTTGAGGATACATGATACCAAGACAAGACAATTGGCTTTTTGTGCTCTGAAAAGGGGACTCTTAGGAGATCAGGGTGCACTGCAGGAAATATTTGGTGGGGTTCCTATGGTGACAAGGACAAAAGAGTGCTGTGTGGCTGTGAGCAAACATCTCTAGAATGTGGCAATTCCACACTAAGGTTAAACAGCTAGTCTAAAAAGCATCACTGCAATCAACCACACACAGTTCAGACTCAGTGTGTTAGAGCATGGTTTCCCAAACTCGCCCCCCCCCCCAGGTGCACATTTTGGTTTTTGCACTATAACTACACAGCTGATTCAAATAATCAACTCATCATTAAGCTTTGTTTTTTTTAAATCAGCTGTGTAGTGCTGGGGCCAAAAACAAAACGTGCACCCGGGGGCAGGGACAGAGTTTGGGAAACCCTGTGTTAGAGAGTGTATATTAGTCCACAGTTGGCTGACATATTGGGGAGGGATCCTATCACACTCACTGTCAACCCAAACCCACCCATGCCATGGGCCAGCTCTCTGTGCATTGGGCCTATGAGCCAGTAGCCTATACTGTACGTTCTCGCACCAGACAAGAACAAGAGCTGTAGTCTAAGTGTAATAGCTCCAGGTATGTGCAACGTAATATCCTGCCGACTACGCCATATTGTGGCATGGAGGGGTCTTACATTTGACATTTTAGTCATTTAGCAGACGCTCTTATCCAGAGCGACTTACAGTTAGTGAGTGCATACATTTTCGTACTAGCTACCACACTATTTCTTTGGGCGCAATTCCCATGATGGTGGCGTAGTGCGTTAGATAACCCCCCCCACGCCACATACGGCTAATTTATGCATAGATTAACTATTTTTCTAAGGCCTTAAGAGAACACAATGTCCAGAGAGCTGCTAAGGTAAGGGGGCTTGAGGACCAAGGCCTACCTTTGCAGTGCGTCACTCGTCGCATCCCTTTCAGAGAGAAGGGGACAGAAGGACCAGGTGAGGTTTTGCTTCCTGTTCCTGACCTGGGCTTCCTGTTCCTGACCTGGACTTCCTCATCATTGTGACTTCTTACACTTCCTCCGTTTTATGCAAGTGCCTTGCCTCAGCGTCTTCTTGACAACACTTAGGCTATTGTGCTTGAGGTATTTTCTGTTTGAATCTAGGCAAATCATCCATCCATCCATCCATCCATCCATCCATCCATCCATCCATCCATCTGATCTACCAGTCTGAACAGGAGCATCTGACAATTTCACATAGGCTAGAGGCTAAGCATGTAGGGTTGGTGTCACTTGTTTGGTCCTTAAGGATTAGTGGAAGGTTGGATGGGCTATAGAGAGATTCTAATCGACAGAAAACAATTCCACAGATTATATGAAGGCACAGTGTCCATTGGGATTATTCAGGATTTATCATCTTGATACATTGATTCGTTGACTTCTTCTTAAGGTTGAAAGTTTATGACACTACCCTGGGACTGTACTAGTCTGATCAGGGTATTATAGACAGTAACTGATTCAAATCATCAACAAGGCTATGTTAATGGTGGTGCCAGTACATTTTCTCTGCTGATCAGCACCCACTGTCTTGCTGGAATCAATCCCCAGCCACAGTAAGGTTCAGCAAGAATCAACCCCGAGCCACAGAAAGTTTCAGCAAGAATCAACCCCCGGCCACAGTAAGGTTCAGCAAGAATCAACCCCGAGCCACAGAAAGTTTCAGCAAGAATCAACCCCCGGCCACAGAAAGTTTCAGCAAGAATCAACCCCCGGCCACAGAAAGTTTCAGCAAGAATCAACCCCCGGCCACAGAAAGTTTCAGCAAGAATCAACCCCCGGCCACAGTAAGGTTCAGCAAGAATCAACCCCCGGCCACAGAAATGTTCAGCAAGAATCAACCCCCGGCCACAGAAAGTTTCAGCAAGAATCAACCCCCGGCCACAGTAAGGTTCAGCAAGAATCAACCCCCAGCCACAGAAATGTTCAGCAAGAATCAACCCCCGGCCACAGAAAGGTTCAGCAAGAATCAACCCCCAGCCACAGAAAGGTTCAGCAAGAATCAACCCCCAGCCACAGAAAGGTTCAGCAAGAATCAACCCCCGGCCACAGAAAGGTTCAGCAAGAATCAACCCCCGGCCACAGAAAGGTTCAGAGGGGTGATGATCAATCAGGGAGAATTACACCAGATAAATCAACCTAATGGGATACAGCAATCTAATTTATCCAGCGATCAATACCATCCTGGAGATCTCATAGTGTTTACTGTTACTACCACTGTATACAAACTCATACAGTAAAACATGTAGTACAGGTGCATTACTCCTGGTAAGGAAAGGAAAAAAGGAAATTATAGATGACAATGGAGGTTGAAATGCTTCATCAGAATTTATGGGAGGATGGAAGTGGTTATGGAGGGTTGGATGATTATTGGTTGGAGGATGATTGTTTTCAGCACGTTACAACAGAAACATCACCACTGTACATCACAGCACATCACAGAACAGCCTTGACTGGTACTCTAAGAGCTGGGTATTAACCAAGTGAGCAAAAGTGTCATTACAACGTCATTACAACCAAACTTGTGTCACTAATGACATCATTGCAACCAGTTTGGCCTGCTGGGGAGGAGGCGCTGACTTTAACCTGCAAAGACCCTGTAACATACCTTACAATTGGTTTTGCACGTCTGACAACCAATGCTGACAAATTGAAGGAATCCAACCATTTAATTAAATAATGGCTCAAATGTTCAGTTGATAACAGCTATCATATATGTCTAGAATAGATCGTGCAAAACAAAATCAATGACATTTTCCAGGGTTACGTTACGATACGCTTCTCAAAATCTTTAACCCTCTCTAACTCACAGGGAGCCAATGAGTGCATGGCATCACTGATTAGAGTCCTGTTGGCTCTTACCTGTATTGAAAACGGGCTCCTTCAGTTTGCTGCAGGGTGGGTGAAAAAAAATCTGTGTCAACACTGAACCCGGCACTGCGCCAGGTATGTTCAATCAAGCGCAGATAAAGTATTTGAACGATAAGAAACACTACTTGAACCCAGGGGTCATGTGCAGTAGGGTAAAACGTTTTGAAACTGACTGAAACGGTTAGGTTTCCAATAAGAAATGCTTGTTTTAGTTTTACGTTTCAAATTTATAGTTTTACGTTTCAAAACATTTCACTACGGTGTGCCCTACTGAACACTACCCAGGTCTGGCTGTGAAGGACCAGTCATTGTTGTTATGCTGGCTGTACCTTTCGCTGGCTCTCTTGCCGCTGGAGTTGCTCCCGGTGGAGCCGGCGCGGGTGCGGTTGGTCTTGGAGTCGCCGCTGTCTTTGCGCGTCAGCGTACTCATCGTTTCGTTGGAGTTGGTTCTCCTCACAGTGCTGGGGAGAGATGGTAAAATGGACGATAAAACTACCTGATGGTGCCTTTTAAATGAATACAGGTGCTTAAAAGATATCGTCCAAGGAATTATGTTTTCTAAGGCGCATAAGGAGTACTTCGTTACTTGCCTGTAAACTATTGAAATGAACACCCAAGATTTCTCTCTCTGGGGAAGAGATAGTAAAATGGATGATCAAATGCCCTGATGGTAAAAGAGAGAAGCCTAACATGAATTGTCTGGGGAATACCGTTAAAATAGCCTGTTATTTAGCTGTATCCCCTCAGAGGGTTTTCAGGTGCAAATCCTTCTGGAAAACATGATCTATCATCTGAAAATCCTTCTGGAAAACATGATCTATCATCTGAAAATCCTTCTGGAAAACATGATCTATCATCTGAAAAATCAAAGACTTCAATTTATTTGAGTGTAGCGGCAAGGACAAGCAAGGACCATACCAGCAAGCTATAAATACCACTATCTGTTACAAGTCCTCATATGTCCCTGTAAGTATCATAGGAAGGCCCTATACTAGGAAACGAGATTACTGATCCACGACAGAGAGACTTTTCCCTCGCTTTCCACTGTGGATTTGTGAGGGTATTAGAGGAGATAGTTGAAACATGTCAAAAGGCTTTCCATTAAAATGCCTGTACAAAGGAAGGGCCTTTTCAGCAGTCCATTGGCTAGAATGGCTTCCAGGCTCAAGTCTAATCCGGCCTACAAAACCCAAATCTATTCACTCCTGCCGTTGGGGCTGATGTTATCCCCCTGAAACAAGGTCCGGGGATATGTGTGTGTGTGTGTGTGTGTGTGTGTGTGTGTGTGTGTGGGGGGGTAGTTGAGGTATGCCAGGCAGCAGGCATACCTCGATCAGGAATGGAGTTAATTAGGTCATTGGGCTTTAGGTTGGCATGGGAGCAGCACCTACTGTAGTTGATTTAATCAACACACACACAAAGAGGGAGGGAGAGAGAGAGATCGAGAGAGAGATTCATTCATTTGTTTGTTGAATTATTAATTAATTAATTAATTCCATTTAATTTATACAGGATAGTCCACTCAGAAACAATAACAATTGCCACTGCTTTCCAGGGAGAGATATGTTTTGTGATGAATGTTGTTATTCATTGTTCATAGAAATGATCTGTAAATGAAATGACTCATTAATCTATGGGGGATGGGTAGCATTGAGGTAACATTATGAGCATTTAGGATGATGATAACATCTCAGTCTGGGGGTCTGGGGGGTTAGGGCCAGACAGACTGGAGAGACTGGGTCTGGGGGTTAGGGCCAGACAGACTGGAGAGACTGGGTCTGGGGGTTAGGGCCAGACAGACTGGAGAGACTGGGTCTGGGGGGTTAGGGCCAGACAGACTGGAGAGACTGGGTCTGGGGGGGGTTAGGGCCAGACAGACTGGAGAGACTGGGTCTGGGGGGGTTAGGGCCAGACAGACTGGAGAGACTGGGTCTGGGGGGGTTAGGGCCAGACAGACTGGAGAGACTGGGTCTGGGGGGTTAGGGCCAGACAGACTGGAGAGACTGGGTCTGGGGGGGTTAGGGCCAGACAGACTGGAGAGACTGGGTCTGGGGGGGGTTAGGGCCAGACAGACTGGAGAGACTGGGTCTGGGGGGGTCTGGGGGTTAGGGCCAGACAGACTGGAGAGACTGGGTCTGGGGGGTTAGGGCCAGACAGACTGAAGAGACTGGGTCTGGGGGTTAGGGCCAGACAGACTGGAGAGACTGGGTCTGGGGGGGTTAGGAGCCAGACAGACTGAAGAGACTGGGTCTGGGGGTTAGGGCCAGACAGACTGGAGAGACTGGGTCTGGGGGTTAGGGCCAGACAGACTGAAGAGACTGGGTCTGGGGGGTTAGGGCCAGACAGACTGGAGAGACTGGGTCTGGGGGGTTAGGGCCAGACAGACTGAAGAGACTGGGTCTGGGGGGTTAGGGCCAGACAGACTGGAGAGACTGGGTCTGGGGGGGGTTAGGGCCAGACAGACTGGAGAGACTGGGTCTGGGGGGTTTATGATACCACTCTCTGTGATATATGATACCACTCTCTGTGATTTATGATACCACTCTCTGTGATTTATGATACCACTCTCTGTGATTTATGATACCACTCTCTGTGATTTATGATACCACTCTCTGTGATTTATGATACCACTCTCTGTGATTTATGATACCACTCTCTGTGATTTATGATACCACTCTCTGTGATTTATGATACCACTCTCTGTGATATATGATACCACTCTCTGTGATATATGATACCACTCTCTGTGATATATGATACCACTCTCTGTGATTTATGATACCACTCTCTGTGATTTATGATACCACTCTCTGTGATATATGATACCACTCTCTGTGATTTATGATACCACTCTCTGTGATTTATGATACCACTCTCTGTGATTTATGATACCACTCTCTGTGATTTATGATACCACTCTCTGTGATTTATGATACCACTCTCTGTGATTTATGATACCACTCTCTGTGATTTATGATACCACTCTCTGTGATTTATGATACCACTCTCTGTGATTTATGATACCACTCTCTGTGATTTATGATACCACTCTCTGTGATATATGATACCACTCTCTGTGATTTATGATACCACTCTGTGATTTATGATACCACTCTCTGTGATACATGATACCACTCTCTGTGATACATGATACCACTCTCTGTGATACATGATACCACTCTCTGTGATACATGATACCACTCTCTGTGATACATGATACCACTCTCTGTGATACATGATACCACTCTCTGTGATTTATGATACCACTCTCTGTGATTTATGATACCACTCTCTGTGATATATGATACCACTCTCTGTGATACATGATACCACTCTCTGTGATACATGATACCACTCTCTGTGATACATGATACCACTCTCTGTGATACATGATACCACTCTCTGTGATTTATGATACCACTCTCTGTGATATATGATACCACTCTCTGTGATATATGATACCACTCTCTGTGATTTATGATACCACTCTCTGTGATATATGATACCACTCTCTGTGATTTATGATACCACTCTCTGTGATTTATGATACCACTCTCTGTGATTTATGATACCACTCTCTGTGATTTATGATACCACTCTCTGTGATTTATGATACCACTCTCTGTGATTTATGATACCACTCTCTGTGATTTTTAGGAGAATTGAGGTGTGCCTGTATGAAGGGAACTCGTGTGAACATCGGCATACCTCAAAATACAAATAATAGTCTCCAATGTAAACAATTCAGCTTCCTGAAGACTCCCTTCCGTCTCTTAACACAGAGATAGGACGTGTAAACTATCCTTTCTGCAAAGAGTTAGAATTCAGAGGTCCGGATATAAGGGAGGCCTCTATGTGCACACGACCAGGGAGGCACTGTTCATCTCATCATTGGACAAAACACTTACACCTCTAATCCTATTAAGACACAACAGACCATTGACATTTCCCCTGTGCCTTAGTGTGTCAATGTGTCTGGCCTGGTCCGCTACATACTGAGCGTACAAAACATTAGGAACACCTGCTCTTTTTCCATGACATAGACTGACCAGATAAATCCAGGTGAAAGCTATGATCCCTTATTGATGTCGCTTGTTAAATCCACTTAAATCAGGGTAGATGAAGGGGAGGAGACAGGTTAAAGAAGGATTTTTAACCCTTGAGACAACTGAGACATGGATTGTGTATGTGTGCCATTCTGAGGGTGAATGGGCAAGACAAAATATTTAAATGCCTTTGAACGGGGTATGGTAGTAGGTGCCAGGCGCACCGGTTTGAGTGTTTCAAGAACTGCAACGCTGCTGGGTTTTTCACACTCAACAGTTTCCCGTGTGTATCAAAATGGTCCACCACCCAAAGGACATCCAGCCAACTTGACACATCCAGCCAACTTGACACATCCAGCCAACTTGACACATCCAGCCAACTTGAGTCAACATGAACTAGTATCCCTGTGGAACACTTTCGACACCTTCTAGAGTCCATGCCCCGATTAATTGAGGATGTTCTTAAGGCAAAAAGAGGTGCAACTCAATATTAGGAAGGTGTTCTTAATGTTTTGTACACTCAGTGTATATCACTCTAGCTCTATTGATTCAGTCTGGAGAAGGTTCATTGACACGGCATCCATATTAGGAACTCCCTCCCTCTTCTCCCCTTTGTATCAATTTACTCTAGAGTCTATAATCTCATCCATCCACCATCCACTCGTCAGTCCTGGATTATGATCATTCGACTCCAGGCATAACCATCAGTGGAGGAGCACCTTTTGTTCCCCTGACAGTAGGGATTGATTACCTGCTCTCCCCTTTCCCCAGTCAGCCCCAGTCAGTTAAATCAAGGCCTGGTCTCTGAATGCCACGGCGGTGGATATGGGGACGGCTGTGACAGCACTGTCCATTTGTTTTACTACCCATGTAAAATGTCAATGTCTCTCCCTTCGGAGGAGGAGGGGACATTTATGAGGGGGAAATGAGACGTGGCAGACAGACAGACAGACAGACAAACAGGGGAGATAGTAGTTACACAGTGAAGAGAAACAGTGTGGGTTTGTAGCAGACATAATGTGGGTTTGTAGCAGACAATGTGGGTTTGTAGGAGACATAATGTGGGTTTGTAGGAGACATAATGTGGGTTTGTAGGAGACATAATGTAGGTTTGTAGGAGACATAATGTGGTTTTGTAGGAGACATAATGTGGGTTTGAGGAGACATAATGTGGGTATGTAGGAGACATAATGTGGGTTTGTAGGAGACATAATGTGGGTTTGTAGGAGATATAATGTGGGTTTGTAGGAGACATAATGTGGGTTTGTAGGAGACATAATGTGGGTTTGTAGCAGACATAATGTGGGTTTGTCTACAAACCCACATTGTCTCCTACAAACCCTTATGTCTGCTACAAACCCACATTGTCTCTTACAAACCCACATTACGTCTCCTACAAACCCACATTATATCTCCTACAAACCCACATTATGTCTGCTACAAACCCACATTATGTCTCCTACAAACCCACATTATGTCTCCTACAAACCCACATTGTCTGCTACAAACCCACATTATGTCTCCTACAAACACAAATTATGTCTACTACGGAGACATAATGTGGGTTTGTAAGAGACAATGTGGGTTTGTAGCAGACATAAGGGTTTGTAGGAGACATAATGTGGGTTTGTAAGAGACAATGTGTGTTTGTAGCAGACATAATGTGGGTTTGTAGGAGACATAATGTGGGTTTGTAGGAGACATAATGTGGGTTTGTAGCAGACATAATGTGGGTTTGTAGGAGACATAATGTGGGTTTGTAGCAGACATAAGGGTTTGTAGGAGACATAATGTGGGTTTGTAAGAGACATAATGTGGGTTTGTAAGAGACATAATGTGGGTTTGTAAGAGACAATGTGGGTTTGTAGCAGACATAAGGGTTTGTAGGAGACATAATGTGGGTTTGTAGGAGACATAATGTGGGTTTGTAGGAGACATAATGTGGGTTTGTAGGAGACAATGTGGGTTTGTAGCAGACATAATGTGGGTTTGTAGGAGACATAATGTGGGTTTGTAGGAGACATAATGTGGGTTTGTAGGAGACATAATGTGGGTTTGTAGGAGACATAATGTGGGTTTGTAGGAGACAATGTGGGTTTGTAGCAGACATAATGTGGGTTTGTAGGAGACATAATGTGGGTTTGTAGGAGACATAATGTGGGTTTGTAAGAGACAATGTGGGTTTGTAGCAGACATAAGGGTTTGTAGGAGATATAATGTGGGTTTGTAGGAGACATAATGTGGGTTTGTAAGAGAAAATGTGGGTTTGTAGCAGACATAAGGGTTTGTAGGAGACATAATGTGGGTTTGTAAGAGACAATGTGTGTTTGTAGCAGACATAATGTGGGTTTGTAGGAGACATAATGTGGGTTTGTAGGAGACAATGTGGGTTTGTAGGAGACAATGTGGGTTTGTAGGAGACATAATGTGAGTTTGTAGCAGACATAATGTGGGTTTGTAAGAGACAATGTGGGTTTGTAGCAGACATAAGGGTTTGTAGGAGACATAATGTGGGTTTGTAGGAGACATAATGTGGGTTTGTAGGAGACATAATGTGGGTTTGTAGGAGACAATGTGGGTTTGTAGCAGACATAATGTGGGTTTGTAGCAGACATAAGGGTTTGTAGGAGACATAATGTGGGTTTGTAGGAGACATAATGTGGGTTTGTAGGAGACATAATGTGGGTTTGTAGCAGACATAATGTGGGTTTGTAGCAGACATAATGTGGGTTTGTAGGAGACATAATGTGGGTTTGTAGGAGACATAATGTGGGTTTGTAAGAGACAATGTGGGTTTGTAGCAGACATAAGGGTTTGTAGGAGACATAATGTGGGTTTGTAGGATACATAATGTGGGTTTGTAGGAGACATAATGTGGGTTTGTAGGAGACAATGTGGGTTTGTAGCAGACATAATGTGGGTTTGTAGCAGACATAAGGGTTTGTAGGAGACATAATGTGGGTTTGTAGGAGACATAATGTGGGTTTGTAGGAGACATAATGTGGGTTTGTAGGAGACAATGTGGGTTTGTAGCAGACATAATGTGGGTTTGTAGGAGACATAATGTGGGTTTGTAGGAGACATAATGTGGGTTTGTAAGAGACAATGTGGGTTTGTAGCAGACATAAGGGTTTGTAGGAGATATAATGTGGGTTTGTAGGAGACATAATGTGGGTTTGTAAGAGACAATGTGTGTTTGTAGCAGACAATGTGGGTTTGTAGGAGACATAATGTGGGTTTGTAGGAGACAATGTGGGTTTGTAGGAGACAATGTGGGTTTGTAGGAGACATAATGTGAGTTTGTAGCAGACATAATGTGGGTTTGTAGGAGACATAATGTGGGTTTGTAGGAGACATAATGTGGGTTTGTAGCAGACATTATGTGGGTTTGTAGCAGACATAATGTGGGTTTGTAGGAGACATAATGTGGGTTTGTGGGAGACATAATGTGGGTTTGTAGGAGACATAATGTGGGTTTGTAGGAGACATAATGTGGGTTTGTGGGAGACATAATGTGGGTTTGTAGGAGACATAATGTGGGTTTGTAGGAGACATAATGTGGGTTTGTAGGAGACATAATGTGGGTTTGAGGAGACATAATGTGGGTTTGTAGGAGACATAATGTGGGTTTGAGGAGACATAATGTGGGTTTGTAGGAGACATAATGTGGGTTTGTGGGAGACATAATGTGGGTTTGTAGGAGACATAATGTGGGTTTGTAGGAGACATAATGTGGGTTTGTAGGAGACATAATGTGGGTTTGAGGAGACATAATGTGGGTTTGTAGGAGACATAATGTGGGTTTGAGGAGACATAATGTGGGTTTGTAGGAGACATAATGTGGGTTTGAGGAGACATAATGTGGGTTTGTAGGAGACATAATGTGGGTTTGAGGAGACATAATGTGGGTTTGTAGGAGACATAATGTGGGTTTGTAGGAGACATAATGTGGGTTTGTAGGAGACATAATGTGGGTTTGTAGGAGACATAATGTGTCGACTTAGTGGACTAATCAAATAAACACACCACAGGTGTGATTATTTCCTATGTTGAGGTAGAAATGTGTATTTCAATAGTGTGCACGTATTGAGCTTCAGGGTACAATTTACTTTGACTACGTTCAAATATTCATACTAGCAGCTGGAAGCAAACCAGACCAAAATGTGGTTCTCAGCGTGGAACACAGTCATTACTGTTTTCATAGGATCAATAAGCCAACACTAAAACACTAAGGTTGGTTTTACTCAAAGCAAGAAAAATACTGTCGAAAGATACCTCATAAGCTGACCCTATTTCTCATTAACTGACCCTATGTCTCATAAACTGACCCTAAATCGGGTCACGTGGTCAGGAAAACCTTAGGCCTACCAAAAGGTAATGGGAGGGATTTGAGTTGTGTTTACCTCTTGGTTGCTGGTGCAGCAGCATCCTTCCTAGAGCCGGAGAGGGCCGGTAACGTGCCACCACTTTTCTTTGGTAGGACAGTACCGTTGTTGACCATGGGCCTTAGAGGCAGGGCAGCCATCATGGGTCTGGCTGTAAAACAAACACACACAGTAGCACAGAGTGAGTGGCGCTTTGCATTGAACCAGCTGCAACTGATGCTCTGCCCTGAACCAGCTACAGCACACAGAAAAGACCCACTCCTCATGGTGACTAGCTGTTGGGAACTGTCATAGTCAGGTGTGAAGTGAATGAACCGGAGAGGAGATTGTGACAACAATGTAAAGGCAATAATTAACAGGAAAGGTTGAATACAATGCATTGGAGAATGTGAATGGTCTGTCCTCCGACAAATCAACTGTACATTTCGGTGTTCCTCAAGGTTCCGTTTTAGGACCACTATTGTTTTCACTATATATTTTACCTCTTGGGGATGTTATTCGAAAACATAATGTTAACTTTCACTGCTATGCGGATGACACACAGCTGTACATTTCAATGAAACATGGTGAAGCCCCAAAATTGCCCTCGCTAGAAGCCTGTGTTTCAGACATAAGGAAGTGGATGGCTGAAAACGTTTTACTTTTAAACTCGGACAAAACAGAGATGCTTGTTCTAGGTCCCAAGAAACAAAGAGATCTTCTGTTAAATCTGACAATTCATCTTGATGGTTGTAAAGTCGTCTCAAATAAAACTGTGAAGGACCTCGGCGTTACTCTTGACCCTGATCTCTCTTTTGACGAACATATCAAGACTGTTTCAAGGACAGCTTTTTTCCATCTACGTAACATTGCAAAAATCAGAAATTTTCTGTCCAAAAATGATGCAGAAAAATTAATCCATGCATTTGTTACTTCTAGGTTAGACTACTGCAATGCTCTATTTTCCGGCTACCCGGATAAAGCACTAAATAAACTTCAGTTAGTGCTAAATACGGCTGCTAGAATCCTGACTAGAACCAAGAAATTTGATCATATTACTCCAGTGCTAGCTTCCCTACACTGGCTTCCTGTTAAGGCAAGGGCTGATTTCAAGGTTTTACTGTTAACCTATAAAGCGTTACATGGGCTTGCTCCTACCTATCTTTCCGAGTTGGTCCTGCCGTACATACCAATACGTACGCTACGGTCACAAGACGCAGGCCTCCTAATTGTCCCTAGAATTTCTAAGCAAACAGCGGGAGGCAGGGCTTTCTCCTATAGATCTCCATTTTTATGGAACAGTCTGCCTACCCATGTGAGAGACGCAGACTCGGTCTCAACCTTTAAGTCTTTACTGAAGACTTATCTCTTCAGTAGGTCATATGATTGAGTGTAGTCTGGCCCAGGAGTGTGAAGGTGAACGGAAAGGCTCTGGAGCAACGAACAGCCCTTGCTGTCTCTGCCGGGCCGGTTCCCCTCTCCACTGGGGTTCTCTGCCTCTAACCCTGTTGCAGGGGCTGAGTCACTGGCTTGCTGGTGCTCTTTCATGCCGTCCCTGGGAGGGGTGCGTCACTTGAGTGGGTTGAGTTACTGACGTGATCTTCCTGTCTGGGTTGGCGCCCCCCTTGGTTTGTGCTGTGGTGGAGACCTCTGTGGGCTATACTCGGCCTTGTCTCAGGATTGTAAGTTGGTGGTTGAGGATATCCCTCTAGTGGTGCGGGGGCTGTGCTTTGGCAGAGTGGGTGGGGTTATATCCTTCCTGTTTGGCCCTGTCCGGGGTTTCTTCGGATGGGGCCACAGTGTCTCCGGACCGCTCCTGTCTCAGCCTCCAGTATTTATGCTGCAGTAGTTTATGTGTCGGGGGGCTGGGGTTAGTTGGTTATACCTGGAGTACTTCTCCTGTCTTATCCAGTGTCCTGTGTGAATTTAAGTATGCTCTCTCTAATTCTCTCGTTCTCTCTTTCTCTCTGAGAACCTGAGCCCTAGGACCATACGTCAGGACTACCGGGCATGATGACACCTTTGCTGTCCCCAGTCCGCCTGGCCTTGCTGCTATTCCAGTTTCAACTGTTCTGCCTGCGGTTACGAAACCCCTACCTGTCCCAGACCTGCTGTTTTCAACTCTTAATGATCGGCTATGAAAAGCCAACTGAGAGACCTGAGCACCTAGGACCATACGTCGGGACTACCGGCCGTGGTGACTCCCTTGCTGTCCCCAGTCCGCCTGGCCTTGCTGCTATTCCAGTTTCAACTGTTCTGCCTGCGGTTATGGAACCCCTACCTGTCCCAGACCTGCTGTTTTCAACTCTTAATGATCGGCTATGAAAAGCCAACTGAGATTTATTCCTGATTATTATTTGACCATGCTTGTCACTTATGAACATTTTTGAACATCTTGGCATGGTTCTGTTATAATCTTCACCCGGCACAGCCAGAAGAGGACTGGCCACCCCTCATAGCCTGGTTCCTCTCTAGGTTTCTTCCTAGGTTTTCGCCTTTCTAGGGAGTTTTTCCTAGCCACCGTGCTTCTACACCTGCATTACTAGCTGTTTGGGGTTTTAGGCTGGGTTTCTGTACAGCACTTCGAGATATTAGCTGATGTAAGAAGGGCTATATAAAATAAAATTGATTGATTGATTGATCCCAGCGATGTCATTAAAACCGATGACATTATAACCAGAAACTGGTTGAAATGTCATTATAACATAATTTCAACCGGTTTTGCCAAGTTTTTTCCCCGCTGGAATTGACCACATGGAAGCATACCCAATACTGTACACTTCCACTGATCTTCTGACTCGGTCTATCATTTTGAATGGAGATGGAAGTCACTAAACTGCCCTCGTCACGAGGTGTACAACTAACAGGCTGATGGGAAACTAATGGAGGAAGCCGAGTCATCGGATGACGCACTGAACGTGGCCGAGATGTTTAACTCTTGAACCCGGTATGCACATTCCACATTTCTTTACCGATGCTGGGCCAAAAAAGACTGATGACATAATGGAAGAAAAGCCCACACAGGGTTAGGGTTATATATAATATATACAGTATGCTTCTCCCGTGATCTATTTCTGCATTTACAACATTTTGGCTGAAACAGCCTTCATCAATAGTCTTCATCAGCCTTCATCATCAGCCTTCATCCTGATCGGTTGCGTCACCAACTGGTATGGCAACTGCTTGGTATCCGACCGTAAGGCACTACGGAGGGTAGTGCGTACGGCCCAGTACATCACTGGGGCCAAGCTTCCTGCCATCCAGGACCTCTAAACTAGGTGGTGTCAGAGGAAGGCCCAAAAAATTGTCAAAGACTCCAGCCACTCTAGTCATAGACTGTTCTCTCTGCTACCGCACGGCAAGCGGTACTGGAGTGCCAAGTCTAGGTCCAAAAGGCTCCTTAACAGCTTCTACCCCCAAGCCATAAGACTGCTGAACAATTAATGAAATGGCTACCCAGACTATTTACATTGAACCCCCCTTTGTTTTTACACTGCTGCTACTCGCTGTTTATTATCTATGCATAGTCACTTTACCCCTACCTACATGTACAAATTACCTGGACTAACCTGTACCCCCGCACATTGACTCAGTACCGGTACCCACTGTATATAGCCTCATTATTGTTATTTTATTGTGTAACTTTTTTTAAAACTTTAGTTTATTTAGTAAATATTTTCTCAACTCTATTTCCTTAAAACTGGATTTTGTTGGTTAATTAAGGGCTTGTAAGTAAGCATTTCACGGTAAGGTGTACCAAAAATCTTTTTTTTTATGGTTATCAAACCTTTTGTGTTATGAAAACATTTGCATTTTTATATTTGATTACGTGTTGTATTCGGTGCATGTGACCAATAAAATTTGATTTGATATTTGATTTGATCATCAGACTTAAATCAGTCTTCACCATCAGCCTTCATCATCAATCTTCATCCGCCTTCACCAGCCTTCATCAATAGCCTTCATCATCAGCCTTCATCATCAGCCTTCACCAGCCTTCATCAATAGCCTTCATCAATAGTCTTCACCAGCCTTCATCAATAGCCTTCATCATCAGCCGTCATCATCAGCCGTCATCATCAGCCTTCATCAATAGCCTTCATCATCAGCTTTCATCAATAGTCTTCACCAGCCTTCATCAATAGCCTTCATCATCAGCCTTCATCAATAGCCTTCATCATCAGCTTTCATCAATAGCCTTCATCAATAGCCTTCATCATCAGCCTTCATCATCAGCCTTCATCATCAGCCTTCATCATCAGACTTCATCATTAGCCTCCAACTTGACTAGACGTTGTGTACTGTAAATTGTATGTGGATGCAGGAATAAAGAACAGGAGCAGACTTCACTTCCTTTATTAGAACTCATGCGCAGTCAGTCACACTGCTGGAACATCACTCACACCTTGAGTGACTCCCAGCGCTCCATTCTAACATCATTAGGGGCCCACTTTACTTCCTCAGCATAATTGCTAAACAGGACTGATAAGGGTTGCCAGGCCTGTATTTGTATGGATGGCAGAACAGTGGCTATAAAATATTTATCACTGCAGATAAAGCTGCTGGGGTTTGTTATGCTTGCTTTGCCCGGCTGGCATGCGCGCGTGTGTGTGTGCGTGCGTGCAATCTTTGATTTCTGTGTTTGCGTGTGTATGCAGCAGAATCACTCTTGGCAGGGCATACTGACAGTATATATAGCAGAATTAGACCAAACAGAGGCACCAGGCAGACACACACACAGAGAGAGAGAGAGAGAGAGAGAGAGAGAGAGAGAGAGAGAGAGAGAGAGAGAGAGAGAGAGAGAGAGAGAGAGAGAGAGAGAGAGAGAGAGAGAGAGAGAGAGAGAAGAGGAGTGATGACTCTCACCGCCAAAATATGCATAATGTGACTAAATTCAGCTACATAACTAGGTGCACTGCGAATGATGATGTTCTCACAGCTGTTGTCTGAATTGTAGCCACATAATATGATTTAGTGTGGGTATCAGGACATGCTAGAATGAAGGAAAAACCATGCAAGTGTTTCCACAGCTACCACCTCTCTATGGAATGGAATGGCATGCAGTCTGGTGCAGTCTGGTGCAGTCTGGTGCAGTCCGGTGCAGTCCGGTGCACCACCAACATCAGAATGCTGCATCGCAGTGCTAGCTGTGCCACTAGAGATCCTGGTTCGAATCCAGGCTCTGTCGTAGCCGGCCGCGAGCGGGAGACCCATGCGACGGCGCACAATTGGCCCAGCGTCGTCCAGGGTAGGGGAGGGAATGGCCGACAGGGATGTAGCTCAGTTGGTAGAGCATGGCGTTTGCAATGCCAGGGTTGTGGGTTCGATTCCCACGGGGGGCCAGTATGAAAAAAATATATATAAAAAAAATTATGAATGCACTCACTAACTGTAAGTCGCTCTGGATAAGAGCGTCTGCTAAATGACTAAAATGTAAATGTAATGCTCTCCATTGACCGTGTCACAGTAGACGCCAGGGCTCAGTAGACGCCAGGGCTCAGTAGACACCAGGGTTCAGTAGACACCAGGGTTCAGTAGACGCCAGGGCTCAGTAGACGCCAGGGTTCAGTAGACACCAGGGTTCAGTAGACACCAGGGTTCAGTAGACGCCAGGGTTCAGTAGACACCAGGGTTCAGTAGACACCAGGGTTCAGTAGACACCAGGGTTCAGTAGACACCAGGGTTCAGTAGACGCCAGGGCTCAGTAGACGCCAGGGTTCAGTAGACACCAGGGCTCAGTAGACGCCGGGGCTCAGTAGACGCCAGGGCTCAGTAGACGCCAGGGTTCAGTAGACGCCAGGGTTCAGTAGACACCGGGGCTCAGTAGACGCCGGGGCTCAGTAGACGCCGGGGCTCAGTAGACACCAGGGTTCAGTAGACACCAGGGTTCAGTAGACACCAGGGTTCAGTAGACACCAGGGTCCGTAGACACCAGGGTTCAGTAGACACCAGGGTTCAGTAGACACCAGGGCTCAGTAGACACCAGGGTTCAGTAGACACCAGGGTTCAGTAGACACCAGGGCTCAGTAGACACCAGGGTTCAGTAGACACCAGGGCTCAGTAGACACCAGGGTTCAGTAGTATAATGTACATTTTAAAGACATCCCTTTCATTATGTCATAGGTAGTAGGGATGTCTGGAAATGTACACCATACATTAAACACAGTTGACTCCATAGACACATGGCAGTGCTCAGTAGGGTTGCACAAAGCAGGCCATGTTAGAGGGGACAGATCCTACCTGGCTTTCCACCATTGCTTTCTGATGAGGGGGACCTTTTCATCAAAGCTGGGTCTACAGCCGTAGGTACACAGACCCACAACAACAACAGAGTCCAGGGGAGGAGAACAGGAGGATGAAAGAGTATCAGAAGTAGAAGAAGAGATAGATGGAGGAGAGGAAGAGATAGATGGAGGAGAGGAAGAGATAGATGGAGGAGAGGAAGAGATAGATGGAGGAGAGGAAGAGATAGATGGAGGAGAGGAAGTGATAGATGGAGGAGAGGAAGAGATAGATGGAGGAGAGGAAGAGATAGATGGAGGAGAGGAAGAGATAGATGGAGGAGAGGAAGTGATAGATGGAGGAGAGGAAGTGATGGGACTGGAATGGGTGACTTTCTGTTTGTCACCGAAAGGGGTTAAAGTATTGCATCTTTTTGAATTCAGTATGTATGTTTGTGTCTGTCTGTGTGTGTCTACCTGTGTGTGTCTACCTGTGTGTTTACCTGTGTGTGTCTGCCTGTTTGTGTCTACCTGTGTGTGTGTGTGTATGTTTACCTGTGTGTGTGTGTGCGTGTGTCTACCTGTGTGTGTCTGCCTGTGTGTGTCTACCTGTGTGTGTTCTATGAGTTCTTTGTGTGTACAATACATCTGTGTGTGCATACACATGTACGTGTGTATATGTGTGTATATGTGTGTGTATATGTGTGTGTGTGTATATGTGTGTATACACAGTTGAAGTCGGAAGTTTACATACACCTTAGCCAAATACATTTAAACTCAGTTTTTCACAATTCCTGACATTTAATCCTAGTAAAAAGTCCCTGTTTTAGGTCAGTTAGGATCACCACTTTATTTTAAGAATGTGAAATGTTAGAATAATAGTATAAATAATTATTTATTTCAGCTTTGATTTATTTCATCACATTCCGGGTGGGTCAGAAGTTTACATACACTCAATTAGTATTTGGTAGCATTGTCTTTAAATTGTTTAACTTGGGTCAAACGTTTCAGGTAGCTTTCCACAAGCTTCCCACAATAAATTGGGTGAATTTTGGCCCATTCCTCCTGACAGAGCTGGTGTAACTGAGTCAGGTTTGTAGGCCTCCTTGCTCGCACACGCTTTTTCAGTTCTGCCCACACATTTTCTATGGGATTGAGGTCAGGGCTTTGTGATGGCCACTCCAATACCTTGACTTTGTTGTCCTTAAGCCATTTTGCCACAACTTTGGAAGTATGCTTGGGGTCATTGTCCATTTGGAAGACCAATTTGCGACCATGCTTTAACTTCCTGACTGATGTCTTGAGATGTTGCTTCAATATATCCACATCATTTCCTTCCTCATGATGCCATCTATTTTGTGAAGTGCACCAGTCCCTCCTGCAGCAAACCACCCCCACAGCATGACGCTGCCACCTCCGTGCTTCATCGTTGGGTTGGTGTTCTTCGGCTTGCAAGCATCCCCCTTTTTCCTCCAAACACAACGATGGTCATTATGGCCAAACAGTTCTATTTTTGTTTCATCAGACCAGAGGACATTTCTCCAAAAAGTACGATCTTTGTCCCCATGTGCAATTGCAAACCGTAGTCTGGCTTTTTTATGGTGGTTTTGGAGCAGTGGCTTCTTCCTTGCTTAGCGGCCTTTCAGGTTATGTTGATATAGGACTCGTTTTACTGTGGATATAGATACTTTTGTACCTGTTTCCTCCAGCATCTTCACAAGGTCCTTTGCTGTTGTTCTGGGATTGATTTGCACTTTTCGCACGAAAGTACATTCATCTCTAGGAGACAGAACGCGTCTCCTTCCTGAGCGGTATGACGGCTGCGTGGTCCCATGGTGTTTATACTTGCGTACTATTGTTTGTACAGATGAACGTGGTACCTTCAGGCGTTTGGAAATTGCTCCCAAGGATGAACCAGACTTGTGGAGGTCTGGCTGATTTCTTTTGATTTTCCCCTGATGCCAAGCAAAGAGGTACTGAGTTTGAAGGTAGGCCTTGAAATACATCCACAGGTACACCTCCAATTGACTCAAATTATGTCAATTAGCCTATCAGAAGCTTCTAAAGCCATGACATCATTTTCTGGAATTTTCCAAGCTGTTTAAAGGCACAGTCAACTTAGTGTATGTAAACTTCTGACCCACTGGAATTGTGATACAGTGAATTATAAGTGAAATAATCTGTCTGTAAACAATTGTTGGAAATATTACTTGTGTCATGCACAAAGTAGATGTCCTAACTGCCTTGCCAAAACAATAGTTTGTTAAAAAGAAATTTGTGGAGTGGTTGAAAAACAAGTTTTAATGACTCCAACCTAAGTGTATGTAAACTTCTGACTTCAACTGTATGTGTGTGTGTATGTGTGTGTATATGTGTATGTACGTGTGTATATGTCTGTATGTGTGTATGTGTGTGTGTGTATATGTGTGTGTGTATATGTGTATGTGTGTGTGTATATGTGTGTATATGTGTGTGTGTGTGTATATGTGTGTATATGTGTGTATGTGTGTATACAGTGGGGAGAACAAGTATTTGATACACTGCCGATTTTGCAGGTTTTCCTACTTACAAAGCATGTAGAGGTCTGTAATTTTTTATCATAGGTACACTTCAACTGTGAGAGACAGAATCTAAAACAAAAATCCAGAAAATCACATTGTATGATTTTTAAGTAATTAATTTGCATTTTATTGCATGACATAAGTATTTGATCACCTACCAACCAGTAAGAATTCCGGCTCTCACAGACTTGTTAGTTTTTCTTTAAGAAGCCCTCCTGTTCTCCACTCATTACCTGTATTAACTGCACCTAATTGAACCCGTTACCTGTATAAAAGACACCTGTCCACACACTCAATCAAACAGACTCCAACCTCTCCACAATGGCCAAGACCAGAGAGATGTGTAAGGACATCAGGGATAAAATTGTAGACCTGCACAAGGCTGGGATGTGCTACAGGACAATAGGCAAGCAGCTTGGTGAGAAGGCAACAACTGTTGGCACAATTATTAGAAAATGGAAGAAGTTCAAGATGACAGTCAATTACCCTCGCTCTGGGGCTCCATGCAAGATCTCACCTCGTGGGGCATCAATGATCATGAGGAAGGTGAGGGATCAGCCCAGAACCACACGGCAGGACCTGGTCAATGACCTGAAGAGAGCTGGGACCACAGTCTCAAAGAAAACCATTAGTAACACACTACGCCGTCATGGATTAAAATCCTGCAGCGCACGCAAGGTCCCCCTGCTCAAGCCAGCGCATGTCCAGGTCCGTCTAAAGTTTGCCAATGACCATCTGGATGATCCAGAGGAGGAATGGGAGAAGGTTATGTGGTCTGATGAGACATAAATAGAGCTTTTTGGTCTAAACTCCACTTGCCGTGTTTGGAGGAAGAAGAAGGATGAGTACAACCCCAAGAACACCATCCCAACCGTGAAGCATGGAGGTGGAAACATCATTCTTTGGGGATGCTTTTCTGCAAAGGGGACAGGACGACTCCACCGTATTGAGGGGAGGATGGATGGGGCCATGTATCGCGAGATCTTGGCCAACAACCTCCTTCCCTCAGTAAGAACATTGAAGATGGGTCGTGGCTGGGTCTTCCAGCATGACAACGACCCGAAACACACAGCTAGGGCAACTAAGGAGTGGCTCTGTAAGAAGCATCTCAAGGTCCTGGAGTGGCCTAGCCAGTCTCCAGACCTGAACCCAATAGAACATATTTGGAGGGAGCTGAAAGTCCGTATTGCCCAGCGACAGCCCCGAAACCTGAAGGATCTGGAGAAGGTCTGTATGGAGGAGTGGGCCAAAATCCCTGCTGCAGTGTGTGCAAACCTGGTCAAGACCTACAGGAAACGTATGATCTCTGTAATTGCAAACAAAGGTTTCTGTACCAAATATTACGTTCCGCTTTTCTGATGTATCAAATACTCATGTCATGCAATAAAATGCAAATTAATTACTTAAAAATCATACAATGTGATTTTCTGGATTTTTGTTTTAGATTCCGTCTCTCACAGTTGAAGTGTACCTATGATAAAGATTACAGACCTCTACATGCTTTGTAAGTAGGAAAACCTGCAAAATCGGCAGTGTATCAAATACTTGTTCTCCCCACTGTATGTGTGTGTGTGTTTACCTGTATATGTGTATATATGTGTATGTGTGTGTGTACGCGTGTCTACGTCTGTGCTTGTATGTGTGTGACTCAGTTACCTTTGGTGGGCCCCCTCCTATTGGTCACGGTGTTTTGCTCCTCAGAGATGCTGAGGCGGCGCACCACGTCGGCCAGCGCCGACTTGAGCAGCTGGATCTCGTCCTCCTGCATCTGGACACGCTGCTCCAGGGAGGCGATGCGGTCCGTCACCTCCATGCTGCTGGCTGCCGACACACTGTCATCTGGGGACGACACGCACGCACGCACACACACACACACACACACACACACACACACACACACAATGGTGGTCACATGTATCTCACAGGCTCCCAGAGTGTTGTTGCAGTAGCTACTGTATTGATTATGGCTTTCTCTTTCTCTCTCTCTGTGTCCTTGAATGATTTTGGTATTAGCGTAGTTTAGTACATCTGTGCACCATCCATGGAACATCAGCATCTGACAAATCTACAGAACAGTGGTGGCGGTGCCAAATGTACCGTGATGCCCGTCACCGTCCCCATCCGTCAGATCAATAGCCCCATACAGCCCCAGCCAGCCACCCAGCGGCCGACACCCCTCAAACTCAAAGGGCAAAGGCTTTTGTACAAGACAGCTTTATTCATGAGCTCTCTGTCTGTCTGTCTTTGTCATGTCATGTCTGTCATGTCTGTTCGCATATTAGCCTTCCGGCCTGTTGGTCTGTTTGTCCATCCGTTCAAAGCCCTCCTCGTGGCCTCCAGCTGCCCCCACTTTAAATTCACTTCGCATCCCTACAGTAATGATTACAGGCATTACTGTACCCTGTTGATTAATGCTCCATTGGAGAGACAGGCCAGGCTAAGCCTCAACACCGTTTCACACTGGGCCCATACTGCCGGATAGCCTTCAGACATAGTTCTATAATAGGCTACCGTTAGTCATGGAAGTACACCGTAGATGGATAGATCTGAATGAGATATACTAACATCAAGGTCAAGGTGGTGTGGTCTTCTTTCATGGCTCGTCCCTTTCAATTTGATCTGCACTACAGTCAATCTCTTAGTAGGTTAGATAGGTTCTGCATGCTCCATGGTTCCAGGATCATTGGAGTGTTACGTTAACCTAACAGGTTACACTACAAATTATCTGAACTCACATTAGATTGATTTCCCTCAATGAAAACCAACCATGGACTGTAGATTCTAGAAAATTGGCTTTGATGGGAAATAAAGGTGCACAACCCAAATCAATCACGATGACAAATAAATAATGAGGAAGACGTCTAAATTGCTTACTAGGCCTTTAAACATACGATACTCAAACAAAGGGCCGCCTAAACCCAATGTGAAGGCTTTTTATTCGACTATAAATGATTCCTTTAATGGAGGCCTTCTTTAGATTCAGCTGTAAAGCCGGATCTGCTATTACAGCGATGTTCTCTAAAGAAGTACAAAGCCCAAATCTCAGTGCTAGCAGCTGCTTGGGGCATGGTACGAGCACGGATACAATGACTGCCTGTCACAGCCCCGATACCGCTGCGATTGGTTAGCCGATTGTACCGCTCACTAATGTCACCTGGGCTCTCAAATGGAATTGACTACTCCCACAGCAGACTGCTCAAAAACAGAGAGAATAAGTCAGGCAATGGAATCAGAGTAAACACACATCGGTGTTCTCCTCCCCGAAAGATGCTCCTTCATGAGACAGTACCGGTCCCTGCGATGATGCCGACCAGTTCCTGAGAAGGTTCTCAAGCGCTAATTGAATGTTAACTGTCCCCAAGGAGGAAGGACAATTGCTTGTCAATCCCTGGTACAGGAAGGACCATTGCTTGTCGATCCCTGGTACAGGAAATACCATTGTTTGCCAGAGCCTGGGCCTGGTACCAAAAAGGTTGAGAAACACTGGATCAGGTCATAGGACAGAAGATGATAGATTTCTAAGCGGAAAGCCGTGAGAAAAAGAACGCACAAAACATTCTGTTTGTTTTCTTTCAATTGCACTTGTTTTGTCTCGAAACCGAGACGTTTGTGTAGTGGGCTTGTATCTATCTGGCTGTCCTCTTTAACCTCAGTGTCAATACCAATCCACTCAGGATAGATGCTGTCCCAAGAAGTGTCAGACTCAATTAGAGAACAATCCTTGTAGCCGCTCCTCTCTCTCTCTGCTAACCCATCCACCTGTCCATCAACATTCTCCCAAATGGTTCTCCATCAACATATTCCTCACTGTGATTACCTTTCTCCAAAAATAACCAATGTCGTGACGGGTGAACGGCCACGTCTGCTTCTTTAAGCGCATGCTGATCAACCGATCCTTGGCGTTTCGACCTAAGGCAGCCAAGAGGAAGCAAGGCACTCTACTTTGCACCACAGACATTTCTGAGTAGCTTTTTTCAAGCACCTGATGCCATTAATGCACCTTAACCTCCCCCTTTCCCCCCATCCATTTCACAAGCTTCTGTCAGCCTCCGACAGGTCTAGTTAACGGTGCACCGAGGAGACAGGAGTAAAAAGGGGCTGCTGTGGATTGTGCATGATCAAAGCAGAGGGGGACTCTCTTTCTGTCTATGTATTCCGGTGTAACATCATTAATAATACATCTCGTCTGCCTGCGCTATCTATCTATCTCGCTGACTCACTCTGCTTGACTTTATATTAGCCAGAATGGCGGCATCTGAGGTGAGATTGAGATGAGAAGTGAAGGAGAAATGAACAAGAAATGAAAGAGAAATGGAAAGGAATCGCCACAGAGGACTCATCTTTGTTGCTTCATAAGATTATCTCAGAATGTTCTCATATTTCTAGGCTGTTGCCTCTCTAGGAGAAAATATATCAGTCCTAGCTGTGTGATTGATGTGCATTATATTTCCCTTCAGTATGCTGGAGAGGCCAAACAATAGAGCTAAATTGACTTATGAAAACGGGACTGTGAGCACCGACAGCAGGCGTCACATCTCTCAGGACCAGTGAGTCATGCTACAGACACCATTTCTACACGAAATCCATCTGGCGGCCTGGCTTCACTGAAAGCCTAGCAGATTAGCACAAAGTGCTTTCCAAAAGGCAGATTTAACCTAACACTGGCTCTCAAATGGAAAATGATTAAATCGTGGGGCTGATACGAGTCTTTCAACCAATCCTTTTTTTCCTCAAGGCCATGAACAAAGATCACAATTCATTGACTGGCTTGCAGGATGACACCTAAAGTTCATCATCCTCCAGATTCAATTTGTCTGAATGGTCACTCTCCTGATTTAGAAGCTGTGAATCAAGTCAGATAAAATTGAGTTAAAAGCATATTGTTGGGTGGCCTGGGGTTAGTCTAGTGCAGGGATGAGAAACTTTGATGGGGGGTGGGGGCCACAAAAAATCTGAACTCATCATGAGGGCCCGCAGTTGCTCGCGGGTCTGCGTACCCACATGTGCGTACAGCCCCCCTTTTGACAGCGGAGAGAAATATTTGACGTATAATTTTGTGCAATTCTACACATTTTGCCATGGGACAGAGAGGAACATTTGCTGTTTTACAGCTAATTTCCTGCAATTCTACACATTTTTCCATAGGGTGGAGAGAAATGTTTACAGGTTTAAATATGATATCTGAGTGAGACTGAAATCAAATGGGGGCCCCCACGCCGGTAATTCGACAATGATTGCTAAGTTTAGATAGCTGGCCGATAGACTAATTTACCAATCTAAAAATATTTTGCTGACGTGCGCTAATTGAGTGACTATAAGTGACTGACATCACAAGGGAACAACTAGTTGCCCATCCCTGGTGGGTAACACCACGCGCCACCTTTCAGCGCATATCTGCCCGGTCCCATCGCTAATTAGGCACAAAACACTCACATTGTAGTATCCAACCTAATCTAACCCAGCTGTCATTGAGAGGTGGTGGGTCAACTGACAGAGGTGTATTAGCCAATGAGCTGGACAGATTACAGTTTGTCCATTTGGCTAACGCACGCCCTGGCTTCTGCTGGAACGGCCGGGGCTTAGGGCCTATAAATAGTACGGGGAGGATCAGAGGGACCGCTTATATTTTTCGATGACCTGTGTAAAAGAGGAAAGAAAGGAGGAAGATTCTAGATGATCGAGGGGCCCAACTTCCCCCTGGGACCCCACCAGATGTCCTTGGAGGAATACTCAAGAATCCTCCTGACATCAGCCACATCCTTCCTCAGGTCAAACAGCGGTCAACGTGTAACAGCATTAGAACCACACGCCCTCCCCCAGTTTTACACCCTGCTGGTTTAGGGTTTCGTTAGGGAACGGTTGGTCTGACCTAGTCCCGCATTACCACACTCCCAAGACAAACGTGAAGAAGCCTGGAAATCAAGGCGAGGTCACCTCAGAGATGGATCTTGGTGCGTCTGGGGAGATGAGTGGTCCTCTGTAGCTCAGCTGGTAGAGCACGGCGCTTGTAACGCCAAGGTAGTGGGTTCGATCCCCGGGACCACCCATACACAAAAATGTATGCACGCATGACTGTAAGTCGCTTTGGATAAAAGCGTCTGCTAAATGGCATATTATTATTATTTATTATTATTATGAAAGAGATAAGTGAAGCATTGTGTGGTGTTTACAAGGTCTGGTTGAAGGGATACTAGTGCTAAGCGATTAGTGCTTTTTGAGGTCGGTTTGTTTTCAGTTAGATTATTTAAAAAATAATCACGATTTCAGTTTAGATGAATTTGTTTAGTTTTTTACATTAAATGCACTATGCATTATGTGGGTTGAATGCTGTAACAACACAGAATAAAACTATTAACAAAAGTCCCATGATGGTAGTGACTGCCCATTACTGCTTATCACTTATTAACCATCAGTTATTCACATTACTTGAATAAAACATTTCAGTTGTTGTGTATATTACATTTGTTTTATTTGATTTTTTTTTTTTTTTTGTGGCTGATGTCAGGAGGATGTCAGGAGGATGTCAGGAGGATTCTTGAGTATTCCTCCAAGGACATCTGGTGGGGTCCCAGGGGGAAGTTGGGCCCCTCGATCATCTAGAATCTTCCTCCTTTCTTTCCTCTTTTACACAGGTCATCGAAAAATATAAGCGGTCCCTCTGATCCTCCCCGTACTATTTATAGGCCCTAAGCCCCGGCCGTTTTTATTATTTCATTCCAAGTCATCATCTCATCTCTATAGAGCTGCTGTCTGACTAAATCACTATTTTAGTAGTTTCTTCAAAGTAAATAAGGCAGGCTTTTATGACTGCTGAATACCAACTATCAATCACTTAGATCATGTATTTTCAGGTAGAGATACCTCACGAAGAAACTGCTCTCTTGGTATCCACTCTTGATCAAGCATTCTTCTTTCACCTACATAGCGGGCGCAAAAGAAACACAGACCGGACAAATAGCCGCGCAATGGATTATGGTCATTCAGATAAAACTATAAACTAAAAATAACCAATATTTCGGTTAATTGCTCAGCACTAAGGGATACGTGAAAACTGAGTGCTAGGAGCACAATGCTAGGAGCACAATGCTAGGAGCACAATGCTGGGAGCACAATGCTGGGAGCACAATGCTGGGAGCACAATGCTAGGAGCACAATGCTGGGAGCACAATGCTGGGAGCACAATGGGTCGTCCCCCTCCACCCATTCTGTCAAACCCCCTCTGCTCTGTCTGTAAAAGGTCCCAGGAGAGTGGCAAGCACTGGGGAGATGGGTGGACCGACTGTTGTTTGCTATATAGGCTATAGTCTAATCATACAATTTCAGTCAGAGGACAGTCAAGAGATCCAGCCTGGCAGTGCTCTCTGAGGCAGAACCAACCACAGCAGCCTCCTTTCCCCCCCCACACGTCCACCCACACAAACACACACACGTGCACCTCCACACACACACACACACACACACACACACTCACACTCACCCCTCCATTCCCCACCAGGCTCAGTGGCACGAGACCAGAGAAGGAACACAGAGGAGTCCCATTGCGTTCCTCTCCAGAGCTTCTGTTAAAGGGCGAGCGGCCACAATGCAGGCAGAGTATTAAGGAGGGGGATACTGTGCCCATATTGGTCAATGGTTATCACTATAAACTCAAGGGGGGGTTGGGGGTATAGATTTATGTTCTCATTGATGCAGGTTCTGTTTACCTCAACTGACATTGTAGTGTGTAGGTCTCTGGGACAACAACAACAACAACAACAACAGCTGGGTGAACATGGGTAAGATGCCACAAAATGTCCGCTCTCTCTCTTGATTCCTGTCCACGCTAAAACATCTGTCCAAGGTCATTTTTATTAAATTATTTTACTCTCCTAAATTATTTTTGCTCTCCTATTAACAGTAAATACATGTTTTATAGGCACTGTGTGTAAAAGCAATCTGGCCTCATCTGAGAAGAGACATTTACCAGAGCCAACAAACAAAAAAACTAATCTGTATGCCAACCAATTAAACAGGGCTCAAATCGTCCAGGTGACTAGTAAAACTGGACACTAACAAAGAAAGGTACAGCTGATACCATGTGTTGCAATGGCCGCACAGGGCTGGTAACGTTGTATGATATTGGGATCCTGTCTCTATCCAGATGAAGAACTCCCTCCCACCTTTCTACATTCATCATCCACGCATTCCCTAGGACCCGCTCCAAGCCTCGCCCAGGCCCCAGCTTACGGTAAGTTACTCACTCCATCATAGAACACAGCAAAAACTGATAGAACGCAGCATAGAAATGAGGCAGCCTTTTCTGCTGACTCATCACCAATCTCTATGGGAGGAGGGTACACCAGTGCCCTGATGGCAATTAAGGATTACACACACACACACACACACACACACACACACACACACACACACACACACACACACACACACACACACACATACACATACACACAGCTTTGACTTTAAGAAGTGGGGCAGAACATAAGGGCCATATATATATGTCATGGTTTGCTCGACTCCCTACTTTGACACAATGCTCTTTTCAGTGTGCCCGATTGGCCAACCTTTTCTCCCACAAACAAGGCTTTGTGCACGAATAACAAACGGCAGGGAACTTTGGGCTTATTCAGACAGTGTTGTTGTAAGAGTTGGGATTTACATGGTGTGGAAATCAAATGAGAAGAGAAACATTGGACAATCAGGGACGTTCCAGGCCAGATTCGATGTATGGGCCTGATCATATGTCAAGCAGTTGGCTTAGAAGAATGGCCCAGAAATGCAACCTTGTTTATAAAACTATCCTTATAGGGGCACAAAGACCGCATAAAGGCAGAGTAAAACTTAACTAGTATTTGAGGGGAAAGACTGAACCACCAAAAGCTACTTGAATACTTTTGAAAATGAATTTCATTGATCTCATTCTCTTTATTCCCTTAGATGGGATATTTAATGTTTTCTATATATATTTCTCTGTATAAACTGGGTGGGTCGAGCCCTGAATGCTGATTGGCTGGCAGCCGTGGTATATCAGACCGTATACCACTGGTATGACAAAACATTTATTTGTACTGCTCTAATTAGGTTGGTAACCAGTTTATAATGGCAATAAGGCACCTCGGGGGTTTGTGATATATGGCCAATATACCACGGCTAAGGGCTGTATCCAGGCACTCTGTGTTGCGTCGTGCATAAGAACAGCCCTTAGCCGTGGTATATTGGCCATATCCCACACCCCCTCTGGCCTTATTGCTTAAGTATACAACCACAAGCTAATGGGAATGGCATCTCTTAGCCATCCATCTACTTAACTGGGCTTATTTCCCATTTCCCCCTGTAATAACAGCAATCAACCAATCAAACCACTCAGCTCTGAGAGACACTCTAACCAGCATCAGGTTAATTATATCTGGTAAGATTAGAACTGGGCAATGAAAATATGGCTTTGATTTATAAGGTGAAGCCAGGACATGTGATGGGCCCTGGCCTTGGGGTGGGGTAGTATTCAAATACAGAGAATTACACGATAATTAAATAATTGCGCTCACCGCTCAGTGATCACCTTCTCATACAACATTTACATTTTACATTTTAGTAGACGCTCTTATCCAGAGCGACTTACAGTTAGTGAGTGCATACATTATTTGTATTTTATTTTTCATACTGGCCCCCCCCCCCGGGAATCGAACCCACAACCCTGGCGTTGCAAACGCCATGCTCTACCAACTGAGCTACATCCCTGCCGGCCATTCCCTCCCCTACCCTGGGCCAATTGTGCGCTGCCCCATGGGTCTCCCGGTCGCGGCCGGCTACGTCAGAGCCTGGATTCGAAACCAGGATCTCTAGTGGCACAGCTAGCACTGCGATGCAGTGCCTTAGACCACTGCGCCACTTGGGGGATACTAATTGAATTCATCCACTGGTCATAATATTTTCAGTGAAACATACATTACAGTTGGCTTACTGGTCTAACTATTTACATATTAAATCCAAATACCAGATTGGAATAATCCTGTTAATTTGTTATAAACAAACCTTTGTTTCCCGTAGAGTTGTGCTGAATCCTTTTAACATCAGGGTTGTGTTCCCTATTACATGCAGAAAAGGTTTTAAAACAATTTTCTAACGGAAAACGAAAATGAATGTTTCTTATTGGACAGGAAGTCCCTCTCAGTTTTGGTCCCTTGTCTTTCGGTTGGTATCCAACGAGCACGACCCAGACGAGGAATGAGGAGATACCTCCTCAACGTTAACCAGAGCACTAAACAGCTTCTCCCCGGAATCCTGCTGCTGAAAGTTTGATGATTTATGACCCCTCCAGTTCCCTGTACTAAACTGCAAAGCCCCAGCAGTAGAATACCTCTCGCACCAACACTTCCACACATCCAATAGAACATTGCACTTTTATCATGCTCTCCCATTGTTATTCATACGCATGAAATGCAGCTCAAGGAATGCTTGTGTGGAGGAGTTGTATTCCCCCTGCATGTGTTTCATGACCTCATTATCTGTCTGCATCTTACACATTCAAAATGCTAGCGGCTTATACTTCCATCCCCCGCCCCCCCCCCCACCAAACACAGACACTCTCACTGCTATTTCCACTCTCCCTTCCACAGATGGGAACATTACGAGGAAAAGAGGCGATGACCTGCTGTCACTAACCTCCTTATTACACTCATCCTCACAGTAGGGCACCTCAGGAAGCATTAGCTACACTATGTATTTCAGACATATATTTAGCACAAGCCTTTACGCTGTTCTCTGCGTGTTCCATAGTTTAATAAGGGTCATCGTGGGTTGATGATGCCGTGTTCCATAGTTTAATAAGGGTCATCGTGGGTTGATGACGCCGTGTTCCATAGTTTAATAAGGGTCATCGTGGGTTGATGACACCGTGTTCCAAAGTTAATAAGGGTCATCGTGGGTTGATGATGCCGTGTTCCATAGTTTAATAAGGGTCATCGTGGGTTGATGACACAGTGCTCCATAGTTTAATAAGGGTCATCGTGGGTTAATGACACCGTGTTCCATAGTTAATAAGGGTCATTGTGGGTTGATGATGCCGTGTTCCATAGTTAATAAGGGTCATCGTGGGTTGATGACACCGTGTTTAATAAGGGTCATCGTGGGTTGGTGACACAGTGTTCCATAGTTAATAAGGGTCATCGTGGGTTGGTGACACAGTGTTCCATAGTTTAATAAGGGTCATCGTGGGTTGATGATGCCGTGTTCCATAGTTTAATAAGGGTCATCGTGGGTTGATGACGCCGTGTTCCATAGTTTAATAAGGGTCATCGTGGGTTGATGACACAGTGTTCCATAGTTTAATAAGGGTCATCGTGGGTTGATGACACCGTGTTCCATAGTTTAATAAGGGTCATCGTGGGTTGATGACACCGTGTTCCATAGTTTAATAAGGGTCATCGTGGGTTGATGACACCGTGTTCCATAGTTTAATAAGGGTCATCGTGGGTTGATGACACAGTGTTCCATAGTTTAATAAGGGTCATCGTGGGTTGATGACACCGTGTTCCATAGTTTAATAAGGGTCATCGTGGGTTGATGAAAGGAAAATCACGGCCATGCTGTCACTGTATGTATGTATGATACACAACATGAAATGACTTGCCCGATGTTTGATGAAACAGATGTTAACTTCTCCAGTATATCTGTTTTACTGGACACTTAGACATTGATGAATTAGACTTATTGCATTTGAATAACGCAGGCAAAGATCTTATGGATTGAATCAGAAAATATATAACTTTTACTTTCAGTCCCTCCATGTATTCATGGTGCTGCTTCATACTACCATGAACCAAGCCCTTTCAGTAAGACTATCATCACACTGAGGATAAAGGTACAGGTAGCAGTGTTCATTTCATCATCAAAAAGTGACAAAAATAGTCGTCAAAAACATATTTTTCTGTGGCAATTGACGCAACTATATCTGACTAAACAAACCCAGAAAAAAACTATAACTAAACAAAAATGATTTTTCATTTCAGTTGACTAAAATTGTGACTAAAATCGGACTACGAAGTGGACTGGACAAGAGTTTTTGGAGAGATTGAGAGCTTTTCAGTGATAAGCACAATTAATATTAGCAGCAGAGATTAGCAGTGCTGTTCTGTTCAACAGGGGGAAGGACGCGCCACACCCGGCACACACAGCCTAGCCTACATCAGCTGGTGAGCTGCGGGGGAGCAAGCGATGGGTGCGGGCAGACAGGCTCCGCTCCGGCTCCCGCCTCCGATTTTACCCACAACCCAGGCGACTCTTGGTTTCCCTGTAGCTAACCAGTCACCACCAGCCTTCTAGTAAGCTACCCTTTGCCTGGTTAAGAAACACAAGCAGCTTTACGAAATTAAAAACAATAGCAGCGTTGAGTTTAATAGTAAAACAATCGTCTAGCTCCCTTAAGTATATAGAAAAGTAGGCAGTGTTTGAATTTGTAGTCTTGCTCAACCTTCCCACTTTCTCCACTGCAACGCATAGGAACGTAGCCAAGTCTCCTTTTCCTCGGCTTAATTCTAGCCCTTACCGTTCAAGAGATATGACCCATAATACCGACGCTACGTTTTTTCTTCTTCTTTCTATCGTGCATTGACAGGCCACATTTTACATTCATAAAACATATCGCGGGCCGGTCTAAAATTAGGCTACTTGCGGACATGACCGTTAACCATTTGTTTAGGCTACACCTTGTTCTGTCATGTAACCTCATTGGCTAGATATAGCTAACAACCTGGGGGCGCGTTCAGCAGGACGCAACGTTTTGGAACGTTCAGATATAAATATGCTATGTGGAACAAACATGCCTCTCTGACATGTTGAATAAGGAATAATGTCAGCTCTATTCAGGAAATTTCTATCTGCAATGTTTGAGTTTGTTTTGCAACGGAACGTGGCCCTGGTAACATTACCAGTAAACTGCTGAACGTGGCCCTGGTAAAATTACCAGTAGTCTACTGAACGTAACCCTGGTAACATTACCAGTAACCTGTTGAACGTAACCCTGGTAACATTACCAGTAGCCTGCTGAACGTAGCCCTGGTAACATTACCAGTAGCCTGCTGAACGTAACCCTGGTAACATTACCAGTAGCATACTGAACGTAACCCTGGTAACATTACCAGTAACCTGCTGAACGTAGCCCTGGTAACATTAACAGTAGCCTACTGAACGTAACCCTGGTAACATTACCAGTACCCTACTGAACGTAACCCTGGTAACATTACCAGTAACCTGCTGAACGTAGCCCTGGTAACATTACCAGTAGCCTGCTGAACGTAACCCTGGTAACATTACCAGTAGCATACTGAACGTAACCCTGGTAACATTACCAGTAGCCTACTGAACGTAACCCTGGTAACATTACCAGTAGCCTGCTGAATGTAACCCTGGTAACATTACCAGTAGCCTACTGAACGTAACCCTGGTAACATTACCAGTACCCTACTGAACGTAACCCTGGTAACATTACCAGTAACCTGCTGAACGTAGCCCTGGTAACATTACCAGTAGCCTGCTGAACGTAACCCTGGTAACATTACCAGTAGCATACTGAACGTAACCCTGGTAACATTACCAGTAGCCTACTGAACGTAACCCTGGTAACATTACCAGTAGCCTACTGAACGTGGCCCTGGTAACATTACCAGTAGCCTGCTGAACGTAACCCTGGTAACATTACCAGTAGCCTGCTGAACGTAACCCTGGTAACATTACCAGTAGCCTACTGAACGTAACCCTGGTAACATTACCAGTAGCCTACTGAACGTAACCCTGGTAACATTACCAGTAGCCTACTGAACGTAACCCTGGTAACATTACCAGTAGCCTACTGAACGTAACCCTGGTAACATTACCAGTAGCCTACTGAACGTAACCCTGGTAACATTACCAGTAGCCTGCTGAATGTAACCCTGGTAACATTACCAGTAGCATACTGAACGTAACCCTGGTAACATTACCAGTAGCCTACTGAACGTAACCCTGGTAACATTACCAGTAGCCTGCTGAATGTAACCCTGGTAACATTACCAGTAGCCTACTGATGACGGATGGTCTGACATTCTCCTGTAGAATTCTCTAATACTGAGCAGAATTCATGGTTCCTTCTATTAAGGCAAGTTGTCCACGTCCTGAGGCAGCAAAGCATCCCCAAACCATCACACCACCACCACCATGCTTGACCTTTGGTATGATGTTCTTACTGTGGAATGCAGAGTTTGGTTTTCGCCAGGCATTACTGGAACCATGTCGTCCAAAAACGTATACTTTTGAATCATCTGTCCATAGAACGTTCTTCCAAGAGTCTTGATGATCATCCAGGTGCTTTTTGGCAAACTTGAGTCAACTTTTGAGATGTTGTGGCAGGACTTGAAACGAGCAGTTCATGCTTGAAAACCCACACGTCACTGAGTTAAAGCAGTTCTGCATGGAAGAGTGGGCCAAAATTCCTCCACAGCGACGTGAGAGACTGATCAACAACTACAGGAAGCATTTGGTTGGAGTCATTACAGCTAAAGGTGGCAAAACCAGTTATTGAGAGTAAGCGGGCAATTACTTTTTCACACAGGGGAATTGGGTGTTGCATAACTTTATTTATGAAATAAATAAATAAATATTTAATTGTTGTGTTATTTGTTCACTTATGTTCCCTTTATCTAATATTAGGTTTTGGTTGAAGATCTGATAACATTCAGTATCACAAATATGCAAAAGTAGAGAAAATTAGAAAGGGGGCAAACACTTTTTCACAGCACTGTAACTCCTCTAACCACTACACTATATCTGACTGGTTAATAACTCCTTTAACCACTACACTATATCTGACTGGGTTAATAACTCCTCTTACCACTACACTATATCTGACTGGGTTAATAACTCCTCTCACCACTACACTATATCTGACTGGGTTAATAACTCCTCTCACCACTACACTATATCTGACTGGGTTAATAACTCCTCTCACCACTACACTATATCTGACTGGTTAATAACTCCTCTCACCACTACACTATATCTGACTGGTTAATAACTCCTTTAACCACTACACTATATCTGACTGGGTTAATAACTCCTTTAACCACTACACTATATCTGACTGGGTTAATAACTCCTCTAACCACTACACTATATCTGACTGGGTTAATAACTCCTCTCACCACTACACTATATCTGACTGGTTAATAACTCCTCTTACCACTACACTATATCTGACTGGTTAATAACTCCTCTCACCACTACACTATATCTGACTGGGTTAATAACTCCTCTTACCATTACACTATATCTGACTGGGTTAATAACTCCTTTAACCACTACACTATATCTGACTGGTTAATAAATCCTTTAACCACTACACTATATCTGACTGGTTAATAAATCCTTTAACCACTACACTATATCTGACTGGTTAATAAATCCTTTAACCACTACACTATATCTGACTGGTTAATAACTCCTCTTACCACTACACTATATCTGACTGGTTAATAAATCCTTTAACCACTACACTATATCTGACTGGGTTAATAACTCCTCTCACCACTACACTATATCTGACTGGGTTAATAACTCCTCTTACCACTACACTATATCTGACTGGTTAATAACTCCTCTTACCACTACACTATATCTGACTGGTTAATAACTCCTCTCACCACTACACTATATCTGACTGGTTAATAACTCCTCTTACCACTACACTATATCTGACTGGTTAATAACTCCTTTAACCACTACACTATATCTGACTGGGTTAATAACTCCTTTAACCACTACACTATATCTGACTGGGTTAATAACTCCTCTTACCACTACACTATATCTGACTGGTTAATAACTCCTTTAACCACTACACTATATCTGACTGGTTAATAAATCCTTTAACCACTACACTATATCTGACTGGTTAATAACTCCTCTCACCACTACACTATATCTGACTGGTTAATAACTCCTCTTACCACTACACTATATCTGACTGGGTTAATAACTCCTCTTACCACTACACTATATCTGACTGGGTTAATAACTCCTCTTACCACTACACTATATCTGACTGGGTTAATAACTCCTCTCACCACTACACTATATCTGACTGGTTAATAACTCCTCTTACCACTACACTATATCTGACTGGTTAATAACTCCTCTCACCACTACACTATATCTGACTGGGTTAATAACTCCTCTCACCACTACACTATATCTGACTGGGTTAATAACTCCTCTTACCACTACACTATATCTGACTGGGTTAATAACTCCTCTTACCACTACACTATATCTGACTGGGTTAATAACTCCTCTCACCACTACACTATATCTGACTGGTTAATAACTCCTCTCACCACTACACTATATCTGACTGGTTAATAACTCCTCTTACCACTACACTATATCTGACTGGTTAATAACTCCTTTAACCACTACACTATATCTGACTGGTTAATAACTCCTTTAACCACTACACTATATCTGACTGGTTAATAACTCCTCTCACCACTACACTATATCTGACTGGGTTAATAACTCCTCTTACCACTACACTATATCTGACTGGGTTAATAACTCCTCTTACCACTACACTATATCTGACTGGGTTAATAACTCCTCTCACCACTACACTATATCTGACTGGGTTAATAACTCCTCGTCACTACACTATATCTGACTGGGTTAATAACTCCTCTCACCACTACACTATATCTGACTGGTTAATAACTCCTCTTACCACTACACTATATCTGACTGGGTTAATAACTCCTCTTACCACTACACTATATCTGACTGGTTAATAACTCCTCTTACCACTACACTATATCTGACTGGGTTAATAACTCCTCTTACCACTACACTATATCTGACTGGGTTAATAACTCCTCTTACCACTACACTATATCTGACTGGGTTAATAACTCCTCTCACCACTACACTATATCTGACTGGGTTAATAACTCCTCTTACCACTACACTATATCTGACTGGGTTAATAACTCCTCTTACCACTACACTATATCTGACTGGGTTAATAACTCCTCTCACCACTACACTATATCTGACTGGGTTAATAACTCCTCTCACCACTACACTATATCTGACTGGGTTAATAACTCCTCTTACCACTACACTATATCTGACTGGGTTAATAACTCCTCTTACCACTACACTATATCTGACTGGGTTAATAACTCCTCTTACCACTACACTATATCTGACTGGGTTAATAACTCCTCTTACCACTACACTATATCTGACTGGGTTAATAACTCCTCTTACCACTACACTATATCTGACTGGGTTAATAACTCCTCTCACCACTACACTCTATCTGACTGGTTAATAACTCCTCTCACCACTACACTATATCTGACTGGGTTAATAACTCCTCTCACCACTACACTATATCTGACTGGGTTAATAACTCCTCTTACCACTACACTATATCTGACTGGGTTAATAACTCCTCGTCACTACACTATATCTGACTGGTTAATAACCCCTCTCACCACTACACTATATCTGACTGGGTAAATAACTCCTCGTCACTACACTATATCTGACTGGGCCAAAATTAGCACTGCTAGGTAGTGTACATCATGTTATAAAAGCAGATGATTCATACATCACATGGCGATCAGACGGTTGGCATTACATAAGTAGAATAATTTCTGAACTGGCAACAGTGAGGGCAGCTACAGCCACTCAGCCAGTCTGCGGTTTCAGACAAGACGCTCCACAGTCCCCAGGAGCGGAGCAGTTAATGGCTTCGTATCCGACAACAGAACATTAGCCAGGAGGAGGAAAAGAAAGGCTGCTAGGTGAGGTCATCCTGACGCTGCTTTAACAACCCAAACAGGTTTCTTCAACCAGACCCGTTGCACATGCTTTGGTTAACGGCTTTACAGGGGGGGGGGGGACTGTGCCACTCTGTTGGTTACTGTGCCAAGTACCAATCTCTTGGCGACATTGGTGATGCTGTGGGTAGGGCCAGCACAGTAGGCCCTAGAGGAGCGGGGATGTAGGGCAGTGACAAGGATGTCTGGTGAAATCTGAAGGAACTTCCATCTTGTTGCCAGGGAAAGAGTGAATTCTCTGGATTTACCAGGTCGTCGTCTATTAGCTGATCATTCATAACAACACTAAGTGGATATGACCAGCTGATCCACTGCCAGTATTAAAGGCATTCCAGAGTTGTGGAGGATACATTCAACACTGTAGATCCTCTTCTAGAAATACAGTTCCCTGATAATTGGACTACTGCACTACTAATGGGGCTAATTTCCCTTAGTAGCCCATCTCCTCAGGACAAAATAATGCTTTTCTAGTTTGTTGAGTCGCTGACCCAGTCCCCCTGCCATTAGTCTGGTTGGCTAACAAATGAAGCGTTCAAGAACAAAATGACATGACTTTTACAGACAGTTCTACAGCTGGCCAGCGCACCATTGGGTGATCTCAGCGCCTCCAGACTACACACTCAACGAAGTCGTGTGTTGGAACAATGAGGCCCTCTCGCCTGATATGAACCACGCCCCTCAGTCAGTGTGACAGTGAGTTTTTCTAGTGAGAGAACATTGGAAAATCCCTGGCAACAGATTCACAACAGCTTGGTATGTTTGGTCTTCTGGCTTGTAAGAGGGAACTTTCTGAAGTAATTACAAACCGTGTAGGGCAGTGTTTTGAAGCGCTCGCAGGCTTTTCGCTTCCACAGAAGTGTCATTAACCCACTACAGAATTAGAAAATGTCAACCACGTCAGAGTAGGGCGTGGTTCTGTGCCAATTGGGAGACTTGAGAACATTCAAAACCCAGAGACATTAGTAAATATTTTTGTGTTTGACAACAGTGTGAAAGGTGATTTTGACTTGATTCTTGCACTTATTTGAATTATTAAACACCCTTTAGTGTGACAGCGATTAAACAGTATGTCACATTGCAATAACCTTTCTTCTTTCTGTCAGATTACAGGATCATTATTGACAGTGTGAAAGGTCAACATCATCCTCGGAGGAGGAAGCTTTATTTCTTTTGAACCAGCTTACACCTGTTTTTCAGGTAACCCAGCATGCCTGAGTTAATCATTGACATTATCACCAAGTCCTGCACACCACACAGCACACTTCAGCATCAGTTCTGTTCAGGACTTGACTTTGTAAATGTCATTGGTTGTCTCATTTCTCAACAATGGTAATTAAGTTCTATAACGTCAACCTTCTATAATTCATTAACCAACCACGTCATTAGATGATGTTTGAGTATTCTGTTTATTTTGCTACATGGTACAGATCTAGGAATAGCTTCCCCTATCCAAATCCTAACCTTAACCATTGGTGGATGAAATGCAAAATGTAAAACAAGACCAGCGTCTAGAGGCAACCTACTCCCTTTGGCTCAGCAGAGCTCTAAGTAAGAATGTCAGACAGTGTCTCCTGTATCTGGGCAGACGTCAGGCTGTGTTGAGAAGAGATATTGATTGGTTGTGACAAAGTGATGTGTCATGCACCTTCACTCACTCTACTAATAACCTGCAACCCCAACTCCACTTCCTGTCTCCAGCTATCACACTTGAACTGTCCAGCATACAAGCGGATGACAATCAGCACATCCACAACGCTTTATGAGAACACAGGAGCCACAGACCAGACATCTGGTTAAATCCCTTATCCATTTCCTCATCCAGATCATTATCTTTTTTTCCCTGCTGGTTGACATTTTTTGCAGAGCGTGTTGACAATCCTTCGACCCAGATTCTTGGCAGAAACATTTCCTCGGCGGGTTTTGATATTATTTTCGCATGGTTCAACTCTAAATTGTAATATTGTTCCCAGCTAAGTCTGAATTAGGTTCATGTTATAGCCTACAATCCCATCTATGTCTTCCACATAAGACAGCATCTTTCTCAGCACCAAGGATAAACGTTCACTTTCATCAAAGCCCTAAATCGAGCTTGAGCTGCAAAATAGCCATCACGCCTGCAATAACAGCCCTGCCGGCAGGGACTACCTCTTTGGTGCTAAGTTTAAATCAGGCAGTGGTGACATCTCACGTTAAGCACACAGACAGATTGATGACCAGGAGGAGATGAGTTTACCGTTACAGAACTGCAGCAGCGAAGAGGTGTCATAGAGGCTGCTGTAGCTGGAAAACCCGTCCTCCATTCTGGACTTCCACCGCGCTCCTCCACACCCTCCTCTCTTGTTCCCTCTCTCCTCCAGCGAGTTCCCGTTACTTTCGCTTGCTTGCTACCACCGAGGCTCTTCCTCCATTCAACATCCAGTTTTCCCGGGTCAGGCTACCAGTGTCAGTTAACATGGCAACCCGTTCACTACGATTATGTAATGTGAACCTCAGACTCTCTTCTCTTCTTTGAATGGTCCTGAGGACAAACTCAAAAAAATTAGAGGGGGTGAACCTCCGGGAGAAGTTCAAAACACAGGTTCTCCTCTCCTCTCCTTCCCTCAGTCCCTCCAGTTGAAGCTGTGTGGCGTTAAACCGTGTGCTGAGCTCCACAAGAAAAACAGATTTGAGAGGCTTGAGCTGTAAGTGGAGCGCTGGCAGCAGAGTGTGTGTGCACGAGAGAGAGAGAGAGAGACAGAGAGAGAGAGAGAGAGAGAGACAGAGAGAGAGAGTGAGTGAGTGTGTGTGTTTGTGCGTGTGAGTGTTTGGATAATGCCTTGGACAGAGTTCCCCGGCCCAGACTTTCACTGACTGTGGACGAGTGAGAGCAGAGGGGGTTGGGCCTCTTTCAAAACACAGATCCTCCCTCTTGCCTAGATAGGACACAGAGAAAGAGAAAGAGAGAGAGAGAGAGAGAGAGAGAGAGAGAGAGAGAGAGAGAGAGAGAGAGAGAGAGAGAGAGAGCACCTATGATCACCAGAAAGGAAGGGAATAAAGGGAAACAAGGAAGAAGAAAAATTGCAGCTAGTAGAAGGAAATGAAATTAGATGTAGTAAGTAAGAAGCTGTCTTGTTGTTCAGCTCTTCTAGCCTGCTGACAGAAACCATCCTGTCAGAATAATCATCCCAAAACAGCCACTGATACGAGAGAAACCCAACGGATATGAACAAATATAGAATAAAGCTCTTTCTCAGTCTCAAAGAGAAGAGAGGAATCTGTCCATTCAGGAGAAAAAGAACAGAGACAGATGGAAGTGTAACACAGAGAAGAGATAGAGGGTCGCTGAGACTAGAATAGGGACTTCTATGGAAGAACAGTGTCCCAGTCTACCTACCGGTCAGAGTTAAACGGGTTCAGATAGAAATAGATGACAAAGAACAAACATGGCTCTCTGACAAGCGGAACAAGAAATCACATCCGGTCTATTCGTAACATTCCTATCTGCAACGTTCCACAACATTTGGCTCCGGAGTCAGACTGGGGCAGAGAGGGATTTGGATCACAACGTCACAAAACAAATGTGAAGTCACATCTTCCCGCACCATTTTCCCAAGAAGCTAAACAAGAAGGTAGTTGAACACAATCAGAATTGAAGCTAAACATGATTATTATCAGCCTTATCGGTCTTAAAGCAGACAGTGTAATCATCAAAGAAGAAGAAGAGGGGGAGAGAAGGAGGGAGGGAGGGAAAGTGCCTCTATTTTGACTGGGGGTTTTCTGCAGCCGTCAAAGAAGAGATAGGGGAGGATGAGAAGGAGAGAAAGGGAAGGAAGGAAGGAAGGAAGGCATGCAGGCAGGCAGGCAGGCAGGCAGGCAGGCAGGCAGGCAGGCAGGCAGGCAGGCAGGCAGGCAGGCAGGCAGGCAGGCAGGCAGGCAGGCAGGCAGGCAGGCAGGCAGGCAGGCAGGCAGGCAGGCAGGCAGGAAGGAAGGAAGGAAGGAAGGAAGGAAGGAAGGAAGGAAGGAAGGAAGGAAGGAAGGAAGGAAGGAAGGAAGGAAGGAAGGAAGGAAGGAAGGAAGGAAGGAAGGATCTACATTTTGACTGTGGGTCTCCTGACTGCAGCAGTCACGGGGGAAAACCTATTTCAATTATTCATGCGCCTGGCGTGGGATGGAAAAGATATATGCATAAAGATGACTGTGACCTATATTTACTTCTCAAACACTCCTCACTGTTCTGCCTCACGAAACAAAACAGGGCCAAAAACACAACAATGCTTTAATGATGGTTGCAAGAAGGGAGAGATCTCGGATCTGTTTTCCACCTGGACTGCTATGTCTCGGCGCATGGCAGTGATTTGTTAGGGGCTTTTCAACTGACCCTAGAACAGCCGGGGTAGGGCATCTCAGTGTTCTCTTCTATTTCCCCTCAGGGGATTGCACTGTGCGCTCTGTTCTGTCCCACCTAGCTAGCCTATTACACAACAGGATAAAGCCCCCCTAACACTTCTATTTTCTGGCAACCTACAGGAGCTAACAAGGCTCCCCCCTTTTAGCGCTTTTATATCAGAGACGTTGGAAACATTACTGGATCTCTCGGTCTGTATCAATGCTGCAGTGCTGCCTTCACTTGTCCATGTTTTCCCTTCTGCATCACAAATAAGAATGATGGGGACACCCTTTGAAAGATGTTTATCTGTCTGTTGATATTTAAATCATTTTTCTCCTGGCATAGTGGTATGTAATACAAATTTGCACACACAAAAAATACCAATGTACATGTAGGCCTACGTATAAAAACACAATGGTAGGTATTTCCTTTAGATGCCCTCAATTGAAAACCACAATATTGTCTGAGGAAAGCTTCACTGTGACTGAACTAGAATACAGTCAGATTAGAGAGTATTTTACTGTAGCCCCCCCAACCCCCCCCAGTCTTTATGAAGGCAGTTCTAGATTAGGGCAGGAGAGGGTGAGGTAATCCGGTGGTTGGTTGAGGGGCGTGAGGCAGGGGTATCCCACGGGTGGCAGCTGGAGGAGGGCTCTACTCCCCCTCAACCCTCACACCCCCCCGCCCCGTCCCCAGCGCCCCGACCGCCACCCCCCCTTCACCAGCCCCCTCACTGCTTTGGGGCATAATTAGTGGGCCCGCCAGTCTGCCAGGATTAAAGCCACAATCAAAGGTAGATGGCTGTCCTAGAGGATTCATCCATTTTCTATAGTGTAGCTACAGTGAGGGAAAAAAGTATTTGATCCCCTGCTAATTTTGTACGTTTGCCCACTGACAAAGACATGATCAGTCTATAATTTTAATGGTAGGTTTATTTGAACAGTGAGAGACAGAATAACAACAAAAAAATCCAGAAAAACGCATGTCAAAAATGTTATAAATTGATTTGCATTTTAATGAGGGAAATAAGTATTTGACCCCTCTGCAAAACATGACTTAGTACTTGGTGGCAAAACCCTTGTTGGCAATCACAGAGGTCAGACGTTTCTTGTAGTTGGCCACCAGGTTTGCACACATCTCAGGAGGGATTTTGTCCCACTCCTCTTTGCAGATCTTCTCCAAGTCATTAAGGTTTCGAGGCTGACGTTTGGCAACTCGAACCTTCAGCTCCGTCCACAGATTTTCTATGGGGTTGAGATCTGGAGACTGGCTAGGCCACTCCAGGACCTTGAAATGCTTCTTACGAAGCCACTCCTTCGTTGCCCGGGCGGTGTGTTTGGGATCATTGTCATGCTGAAAGACCCAGCCACGTTTCATCTTCAATGCCCTTGCTGATGGAAGGAGGTTTTCACTCAAAATCTCACGATACATGGCCCCATTCATTATTTCCTTTACACGGATCAGTCGTCCTGGTCTCTTTGCAGAAAAACAGCCCCAACGCATGATGTTTCCACCCCCATGCTTCACAGTAGGTATGGTGTTCTTAGGATGCAACTCAGCATTCTTTGTCCTCCAAACACGACGAGTTGAGTTTTTACCAAAAAGTTATATTTTGGTTTCATCTGACCATATGACATTCTCCCAATCCTCTTCTGGATCATCCAAATGCACTCTAGTAAACTTCAGACGGGCCTGGACATGTACTGGCTTATGCAGGGGGACACGTCTGGCACTGCAGGATTTGAGTCCCTGGCGGCTTTGTTACTTTGGTCCCAGCTCTCTGCAGGTCATTCACTAGGTCCCCCCGTGTGGTTCTGGGATTTTTGCTCACCATTCTTGTGATCATTTTGACCCCACGGGGTGAGATCTTGCGTGGAGCCCCAGATCGAGGGAGATTATCAGTGGTCTTGTATGTCTTCCATTTCCTAATAATTGCTCCCACAGTTGATTTATTCAAACCAAGCTGCTTACCTATTGCAGATTCAGTCTTCCCAGCCTGGTGCAGGTCTACAATTTTGTTTCTGGTGTCCTTTGACAGCTCTTTGGTCTTGGCCATAGTGGAGTTTGGAGTGTGACTGTTTCAGGTTGTGGACAGGTGTCTTTTATACTGATAACAAGTTCAAACAGGTGCCATTAATACAGGTAACGAGTGGAGGACAGAGGAGCCTCTTAAAGAAGAAGTTACAGGTCTGTGAGAGCCAGAAATCTTGGTTGTTTGTAGGTGACCAAATACTTATTTTCCACCATAATTTGCAAATAAATTCATTAAAAATACTACAATGTGATTTTCTGGAATTTTTTTCTCTCAATTTGTCTGTCATAGTTGACGTGTACCTATGATGAAAATTACAAGCCTCTCTCATCTTTTTAAGTGGGAGAACTTGCACAATTGGTGGCTGACTAAATACTTTTTTCCCCCACTGTATTTCCCTCATTAAAATGCAAATCAATTTATAACATTTTTGACATGAGTTTTTCTGGATTTTTTTGTTGTTATTCTGTCTCTCACTGTTCAAATAAACCTACCATTAAAATTATAGACTGATAATTTCTTTGTCAGTGGGCAAACGTACAAAATCAGCAGGGGATCAAATACTTTTTTCCCCTCACTGTACCATCTGCCTGGGGGCTGACGACCCCAATCTGTTATTACTAGGGTGCGTCACACAACTAAGTCCCCCTAGCCTCAGTCAAACATTAGAGTCAACCCCAATTTGTCCTGTTTGGAGAGATCTGAGGGCACCCAATATGCTCTAAATGGATTGCAGCCAAAATGTCTGTCTTTGTGTAAAAGTTTTTCCCCCAAGTGTTGGGGAGTTACACAAATGACCTAGTAGTCAACTATTTGGTCAACCCTAGCCTAGGGACGACGTTAGGTCAACCCCAATTTGTCTGTTGGAGATCTGAGAACACAAATGAGTTGGAGGAAAACGGTAACCAAAATGGTGTTAGTCTGTCTGATGGGCTGAGAGAGAGAGCCGGATTGATGATGCCCAAGGTTCAAAAAGGGGTAATCAGCGGTCTCGGCAGTACACCAACACACTGTCAGAGCCTCAGACTGGAGCTCTATTCTATCTAACACTGGCTCATCTGGCTGTGAGAGCCGGATAGTGTGACAGCAGGTCATTTTCCTCCTAATGTTCCCATCTGTGGAAGGGAGAGTGGAAATAGCAGTGGAGTGAGTGAGAGTGTGTGTGTGTGTGTGTGTGTGTGTGTGTGTGTGTGTGTGTTTGTGAGCGCGTGCGTGCGTGCATTCCTCCTGTGTTCAGGCCTCAACTAAATGTAGCCTCTTTCGGAAATGAAAGCCTGAGCCTGCCTGACTCTCTCCACCACTGGATCCTAGCTAATTTCTCCCCAGGCAAGCCCTGTTTGCGGTATGTCTCACCACCAAGCAACAGCAACTGTCCAAACAAAAATCATAAATATTTGTCACTGCGGTATGTATAAATCGGCAGGAATAATATATTGACCTAAAAACCCAGAAGCCACACTATGTGACGGACTGTTAATGCTCAGCTGTACAGTCACTCATGTTGGGTTCATCCAACCACAAATCAATATTCTGGTTGTAATAATAAATAAATAAATAAAACATATAAAATGTCCTTATTCTTTCCTCATTATAATAGGAGTGGCATGTGACTGGTGGAACTGTCATACAATGTGACCAGCCAGTATCCTAACATGACTAGCCAGTATCCTAACATGACCAGCCAGTATCCTAACATGACTAGCCAGTATCCTAACATGACCAGCCAGTATCCTAACATGACCAGCCAGTATCCTAACATGACCAGCCAGTATCCTAACATGACTAGCCAGTATCCTAACATGACCAGCCAGTATCCTAACATGACCAGCCAGTATCCTAACATGACTAGCCAGTATCGTAACATGACCAGCCAGTATCGTAACATGACCAGCCAGTATCCTAACATGACTAGCCAGTATCATAACATGACCAGCCAGTATCCTAACATGACCAGCCAGTATCCTAACATGACTAGCCAGTATCCTAACATGATCAGCCAGTATTCTAACATGGCCAGCCAGTATTCTAACATGGCCAGCCAGTATCCTAACATGACCAGCCAGTATCCTAACATGACCAGCCAGTATTCTAACATGGCCAGCCAGTATCCTAACATGACTAGCCAGTATCCTAACATGACCAGCCAGTATCCTAACATGACCAGCCAGTATTCTAACATGGCCAGCCAGTATCCTAACATGACTAGCCAGTATCCTAACATGACCAGCCAGTATCCTAACATGACTAGCCAGTATCCTAACATGACCAGCCAGTATCCTAACATGACCAGCCAGTATCATAACATGACCATCCAGTATCATAACATGACCAGTCAGTATCATAACATGACCAGCCAGAATCATATCATGACCAGCCAGTATCATAACATAACCAGCCAACTGTCACAGCACATCAAAGTGCCTCATGTTTAGCCAGCAGCAGACCACCCTGCATCCCACTGCTGCCTTGCCTCTGAAGCTAAGCAGGGTTGGTCCTGGTCGGTCCCTGGATGAGGGCCAGTAGGAGGCACTCTTTCCTCTGGTATAAAAAAATATCCCAATGCCCCAGGGCAGTGATTGGGGACAATGCCCTGTGCAGGATGCCGTCTTTTGGATGGGATGTTAAACAGGTGTCCTGACTCTCTGTGGTCACTAAATATCCCATGGCACTTATTGTAAGAGTAGGGGTGTTAACCCCGGTGTCCTGGCTAAATTCCCAATCTGGCCCTCATACAATCATGGCCACCTAATCATCCCCAGCTTCCAATTGGGTCATTCATCCCCCCCTCCTCTCCCCTGTAACTATTCCCCAGGTCGTTGCTGTAAATGAGTGTGTTCTCAGTCAACTTACCTGGTAAAATACAACTTTAATAAAATGTCAAACAGAGGGACTGGGAACAGAGGGAATAACATGTTATTCCTATTGATTTCATCCTCTCAGTTCTATTCTAAACGTCACAGGTTCAGTACAGCAGCATTGCCACGGTAACTGTGTACCCAGAAGTGCTAGTGCCAGATCATAGAAGCTAAGGTTCTTCTGATTTCTGAATCTGGGTCAATCTTTTGTTCTGATTTAGCCTTCCATCAGTCTATAATTGCATTTTGTGCATATTTAAAATGACTACCATTTCCTATCTTACTACTACCACCTCACTATCATGATGTCTGTCCTTGATTCACGTGGTTACTAACGCCACCAAAATGGCTACTACTAGCAACAGTTCAACTACCTAGTACACTGTTCTCTCTCTAATTCAAGGTTAAGTGAATCTGTTTTGGGGGAGCCACTGTTCTCGTCACCGAGGCTCCAAACAGAGCGCCCTGTCTCCCTGGCTTCAGGTACCGTAGATAGAGCTACATAAAGTAAGATTCCATTCAACCGCCAATCAAAGCACCAAAGGATCTGGGTGCAAAACACAGTTATTAAGCTATTCCAAAAGTCAACTTTGAAGCCGAATCTTTAAAAATCAATCAAAATAGTTTTTTTATGTAGTCAAATTGAAATTGACTTTGGGTCTTTACAGAAAATGTCAATGCTTGATCTGTGAAACATCTTCATAGCTGTGAAGATGAGATTGTTAGTGTGTCAGTCAGGCTGGCACGGACCCACCACAGGAACAGACAGAGCCTCATTAGCCCAGGCTGCGTCCCAAATGGCACCCTGTCCTCTGTATAGCTAGTGCAGTAGGGTGCCTGTCCTCTGTATAGCTAGTGCAGTAGGGTGCCTGTCCTCTGTATAGCTAGTGCAGTAGGGTGCCTGTCCTCTGTATAGCTAGTGCAGTAGGGTACCGTTTGGGATGCTGACACACACAGCACGCCACGTGTCCCATCACACTGGCATGCGTCTGGCTCTGACTGTGTGTTCGCTAATGAGGTCGATGATCTCTTCAAATCACAAGTGTTAAAACAGCAAGAGGTTACATGCACTAAATGCTGCTGGTGATTTGGCTGTGAGCACAGTACTGAGAAGTCCCATTCAATCCAATTAAAAACGGAATAAACATTATTAATCTCTGATGGGCAATTATACAACTACTCCGTCCTCTCGTAGATACAATGCATTTAGCCTTCCATCATTCCTTTAACTGTGTAACTTCAATGCGTAACTGCTGTTCACCATGTCTGGTCATCATGACCTTCATAGCTAAGTCCTACGTCCACAGTACCCTCTGGGCTTCAGTGGATTCCTTCTAGTCAGCCAATGACGTCATAAAGGTCTCTGTGCCCCTGTTGGAACCCCTGGAGTGCTCAATAGGATATGTGCTCAACATGCGCACAATTGAACACACACAGATGCACACACACATCGCTGGTTGACCTCACTCTCCCCTTTTAGGCCAACTGAGCTGATGATGTCATTGAGGTGTGGATCCAATTTGTAAGTCGCTCTGGATAAGAGCGTCTGCTAAATGACGTAAATGTAAATGTAAATGATTAGGGTCCATAAGCCATGGCAGGCTAGCAGCAGTGAGGCTGGTTACCCACAATGCATAGCTCCTGTGTGCATACAACTGAGGGTCAATGGACAGTTGGGAAACTATAGTTTGAATAGCATAGACCACACATACACAAATGTATGTGGACACCCCAACATCATGCTTTGGGGCTGTTTTTCTGCAAAGGGACCAGGACGACTGATCCGTGTAAAGGAAAGAATGAATGGAGCCATGTATCGTGAGATTTTGAGTGAAAACCTCCTTCCATCAGCAAGGGCATTGAAGATGAAACGTGGCTGGGTCTTTCAGCATGACAATGATCCCAAACACACCGCCCGGGCAACGAAGGAGTGGCTTCGTAAGAAGAATTTCAAGGTCCTGGAGTGGCCTAGCCAGTCTCCAGATCTCAACCCCATAGAAAATCTTTGGAGGGAGTTGAAAGTCTGTGTTGCCCAGCGACAGCCCCAAAACATCACTGCTCTAGAGGAGATCTGCATGGAGGAATGGGCCAAAATACCAGCAACAGTGTGTGAAAACCTTGTGAAGACTTACAGAAAACGTTTGACCTGTGTCATTGCCAACAAAGGGTATATAACAAAGTATTGAGAAACTTTTGTTATTGACCAAATACTTATTTTCCACCATAATTTGCAAATAAATTCATAAAAAATCCTACAATGTGATTTCCTGGAAAATAAATTCTCATTTTGTCTGTCATAGTTGACGTGTACCTATGATGAAAATTACAGGCATCTTTTTAAGTGGGAGAACTTGCACAATTGGTGGCTGACCAAATACTTTTTCCCCCCACTGTATGTATGTATGTATGTATGTATGTATGTATGTATGTATGTATGTATGTATGTATGTATGTATGTATATATATATATATATATATATATATATATATATATATATATATATATATACATATATATATACACACACACACACACACACACACACACTACCGTTCAAAAGTTTGGGGTCACTTAAAAATTCTTGTTTTCTAATGAAAAGCAATTATTTGTCCATTAAAATAACATCAAATTGATCAGAAATACAGTGTAGACATTGTTCATGTTGTAAATGGCTATTGTAAATGGAAACGGAAGATTTTTAATGGAATATCTACATAGGCATACAGAGGCCCATTATCAGCAACCATCAGTCCTGTGTTCCAATGGCATGTTGTGTTTGCTTAACCAAGTTTATCATTTTAAAAGGCTAATTAATTAGAAAACCCGTTTGCAATTATGTTAGCACGGCTGAAAACTGTTGTGCTGATTAAAGAAGCAATAAAACTGGCCTTCTTGAGACTAGTTGAGTATCTGGAGCATCAGCAATTGTGGGTTACAGGATCAAAATGGCCAGAAACACAGAGCAGTGAAGAGGCGACTCCGGGATGCTGACCTTCTAGGCAGAGTTGCAAAGAAAAAGCCATATCTCAGACTGCCCATCTTTAATTAATCTTTTATTTTTATTGGCCAGTGTGAGATATGGCTTTTTCTTTGCAACTCTGCCTAGAAGGTCAGCATCCCGGAGTCGCCTCTTCATTATTTAATGAAGCTGCCAGTTGAGGACCAGTTGAGGACCTGTGAGGCGTCTGTTTCTCAAACTAGACACTAATGTATTTGTCCTCTTGCTCAGTTGTGCACCGGGGCCTCCCACTCCTCTTTCTATTCTGGTTAGAGCCAGTTTGCGCTGTTCTGTGAAGGGAGTAGTACACAGCATTGTACGAGATCTTCAGTTTCTTGGCAATTTCTCGCATGGAATAGCCTTCATTTCTCAGAACAAGAATAGACTGATGGGTTTCAGATGAAAGTTCTTTGTTTCTGGCCATTTTGAGCCTGTAATCGAACCCACAATTGCTGATGCTCCAGATACTCAACTAGTCTCAAGAAGGCCAGTTTTATTGCTTCTTTAATCAGCACAACAGTTTTCAGCTGTGCTAACATAGTTGCAAAAGGGTTTTCTAATGATCAATTAGCCTTTTAAAATGATAAACTTGGATTAGCAAACACAACATGCCGTTGGAACACAGGACTGATGGTTGCTGATAATGGGCCTCTGTACGCCTATGTAGATATTCTATTAAAAATCAGCAGTTTCCAGCTACAATAGCCATTTACAACATTAACAATGTCTACACTGTATTTCTGATCAATGCTATTTTAATGGACAAAATAATTGCTTTTCTTTTGAAAACAAGGACATTTCTAAGTGACCCCAAACTTTTGAACGGTAACATATATATATATATACACACACACACACACACACATACACACACGTTGTAGTTTTTTTAAAGGAACTCGATCTGGATATAAACTTACTGTTGAAAGTTTTAATAGCAGAATGCACAACGTGCAATTTACCTTAGAGAGCTATTTATAACTTGTCAGAAATGTCCAGGGTCAACCAGCCCATGTGAGATGTTTCCACAAATTGATTGGACATGATTTGCAAAGGCACACACCTGTCTATATAAGGTCCCACAGTTGACAGTGCATGTCTTAGCAAAAAGCAAGCCACAAGGTCAAAATAATTGTCCGTAGAGCTCCGAGACAGGATTGTGTCGAGGCACAGATCTGAGGAAGGGTAGGAAAATATTTATGTAGCATTGAAGGTCCCCAAGAACACAGTAGCCTCCCATCATTCTTAAATGGAAGAAGTTTTGACCCACCAAGACTCTTCCTAGAGCTGGCCGCCCAGCCAAACTGAGCAATTGGGGTAAAAGGGCCTTGGTCAAGGAGGTGACCAAGAACCTGATGGTCACTCTGACAGAGCTCTAGAGTTCCTCTGTGGAGATGGGAGAACCTTCCAGAAGGACAACCATCTCTGCAGCACTCCATCAATTAGGCCTTTATGGTAGAGTGGCCAGACAGAAGCCACTCCTCAGTAAAAGGCACGACAGCCCGCTTGGAGTTTGCCAAAAGGACTCTCAGACCATGAGAAACAAGATTGTCTGGTCTGATGAAACCAAGATTGAACTCTTTTGCCTGAACTGCTGCTCTTTAATTATTTAAATGTTTTGTTGTTTATTTTTTACTTAACACTTATTTTTCTTAAAACGGCATTGTTGGTTAAGGGCTTGTCAGTAAGCATTTCACTGTAAAGTTGTATTTGGCGCATGTGACAAATACAATTTGATTTGAATTGAATGCCAAGCGTCACGTCTGGAGGAAACCTTGCACCACCCCTACGGTGAAGAATGGTGGCGGCAGCATCATGCTGTGGGAATGTTTTTCAGTGGCAGGGACTGGGAGACTAGTCAGGATCAAGGCAAAGATCAACAGAGCAAAGTACAGAGAGATCCTTGATGAAAACCTGCTCCAGAGCGCTCAGGACCTCAGAATGGGGGTGAAGGTTCACCTTCCAACAGGACAACGACCCTAAGCACACAGCCAAGACAATGCAGAAGTGGCTTCGGGACAAGTCTCTGAATGTCCCTGAGTGGCCCAGCCAGAGCCCGGACTTGAACTAGAACAAACATCTCTGGAGAGACCTGAAAATAGCTGTGCAGCAACTCTCCCCATCCAACATGAGAGCTTGAGAGGATCTGCAGAGAAGAATGGGAGAAACTCCCCAAATACAGGTGTGCCAAGCTTGTAGCGTCATACCCAAGAAGACTCCATGCTGTAATCGCTGCCAAAGGTGCTTCAACAAAGTAGTGAGTAAAGGGTCTGAATACTTATGTAAATGTGATATTTCCGTTTTTTATTTTTAATAAATTAGCTGACATTTCTAAAAACCAGTTTTTGCTTTGTCATTATGGGGTATTATGTGTAGATTGATGAGGGAAAAAACAATTTAATCAATTTTAGAATAAGGCTGTAACGTAACAAAATGTGGAAAAAGTCAAGGGGTCTGAATACTTTCAGAAGGCACTGTAAGTATCAAAAGTAAATGGAATTGCTAAAATATACTTAAATATCAAAAGTAAAAATCAATTCCTTAAATTAAGCAAACCAGACGGCACAAATGTTTTATTTTAGTTTTTTTACGGATAGCTACGGGCACACAAAATTTACAAACAAAGCATTTGCTTTTAGTGAATCCACCAGATCAAAGGCAGTAGGGATGACCAGGGATGTTGTCTTGATAAGTGTGTGAATTGGACCATTTTCCTGTCTTGCTAAGCATTCAAAATGTAAAGAGTACTTTTGGGTGTCAGGGAAAATGTATGGAGTAAAAACTACATTATTTTCTTCAGGAATGAAGAGGAGTAAAAGTAAAAGTTGTCAAAAATATAAATAGTAAAGTAAAATACAGATGCCCCCAAAAAACTACTAAGGTAGTACTTTAAAGTATTTCTACTTAAGTACTTTACACCACTGGACACAGGTAGGTCAGATGATGTATAGAATTGCAAGAAAATGTGCTTTAAACCTGCAAAACTCTCTCCACCAACAAGAGGGGTGTTAACAGTTTGTGTCATGAACAGTGCTTGTGCCCATAGAAATAGATGTGGCGGGGCGCGGGATGTTCCCCAATGCTGGAAGGGGGGGGGGGTCCAGAGTGAAAAGGTTTGGGAACCCCTGCCCTACAGAGTGTAGATCTCCTAGTGTTGACATTCCAGTGGACTCCATCACCATTTGTATTTTGTGAGGCGTGCGATGCTTCATGTTCTGTGTAGCGACTACAATATTAAATCACATCTGACTTGGCTGCTCTGAATTCGTGTTCGTCCCCTCCCCCACTTCCTGTACCGATAGGAACACAGATAGCAGGACACACACACACACACACACACACACACACACGTACACAAACACACACATTTACTCTGCATCCGACACAGGCTTTGAATGCATCACTTGGAAAGCAATTCACGTAATCTCAGCTAGACCTACAGTCAAAAGGCACACAGACTCAGTAATCAATACAGCCAAGAATAAAAACGCAGCTTGTGAAACCATGCACCTCAGCATCCACAGCGGAGGACATTCCAATGTCCTGTAAACATTGGTCATAAACTACATTTCCATCAATGATGTATATGAACCCTGGATGACTGAAGCCACCGTGCAGCCACATTGGCACTCCTCCATTGTAAAAAATAATTTTGGAAGCTTCAGAAATGCATTTATTAAATGTCTACATTCGTTTTTGACACGTTTATTCTATTTCAGACACCTTAAAATGAATACTTTTAAATTATATTATGTGTTTTGTTTTGAGAGTACTAACGTTGGTTGCTGTCCCCACTACAACAACAAAGAAATACTTAAATACATGTAATCTGTAATTGAAACATTTAATTGATCTACTGTAGGACTGCTCCTACTGGGGAGTGCCAATATGGCCGACCGGCGGCTTCAAAGCCTCTCAATGGCCAATGCATAGCATCAGCAATCCGGGGTTTATATACGTCATTGGTTTCCATCCAACCATTTCATTAAGATGAATTACCTGACAAAAGTCACAACTGGGCTGTTGGAAATGCCTGTACAATTTTTATAAATGCTGTCGTGACGTGACTTTAACATTAATCTGAAGACTGTTATTTATCTAAATCAACTAACTATGTTTAAATTGTTACCCGATTAAATTAATCATGTAACAATTAAATCATTAGGATCTGGGGCACCACGAGAGCGGTCCTTTAAAAGAGTTACCATCTCCCAAATTAAACTCTAAAAAGGTCTTTACCTAACACATCTATAAACAGTCAACTTATTAATCATAACCTCGTATCATCATTCTGAGTCGTAACCTCCTTGCGTCTGCAAAAACCAGAGCCTTAATTATGATTCAGTACTACACAAATTGGTTTAATTATTTACTAGCTAATTAAATGGGAACACAGGAAAAACACACACACACTGTACCGGTTATTAACTGGAAACTTAATTAGATGAAAACAGGTCCCTAGCAGAATGACAACAACATTGATGCTTGTTAAAGAAGAGAGGGAGAGGGACACTTAACATTGCCACATTCAGAAACTACTCTCCTCTATAGTAACCATATACTTTGCACACGAACCGCCGCCCTCTTTGAGTAAGAAATCATGAATGTACATTTTACATTTACATTTTAGTCATTTAGCAGACGCTCTTATCCAGAGCGACTTACAGTTAGTGAATACATCTTTTTTTATACTGGCCCCCCGTGGGAATCGAACCCGCAACCCTGGCGTTGCAAACGCCATGCTCTATCAACTGAGCTACATCCCTGCCGGCCATTCCCTCCCCTACCCTGGACGACGCTGGGCCAATTGTGCGCCACCCATGAGTCTCCTGGTCGCGGCCGGCTGCGACAGAGCCTGGATTCGAACCAGGATCTCTAGTGGCACAGTTAGCACTGCGATGCAGTGCCTTAGACCACTGCGCCACTCAGGAGCCATGTATTTACGTGAAATGCCTGGATCGCCGTGCATCTCTCTCGGTGGACAGGACCGCCCTGGAAAGGGTGTTGGGCCTTCTCGCGGCACGCTTGTAAAGGGTCTGATTGTCCAAAAAGTTCCAACAAGTCTTCTACTGTTGTTCTCCTCTGTAGTTGTCCGGTATCCAGTGACTTGTCATGTAGTCCTGAACAGAACTACAGAATAGATTTTCCTTCCATTTGCTCTTGAAGTTGCTTCTTTAAAGATAGGCTAGCCAGCCGTATCGATGATTCCCAGTGGGGTGATGGGCGTGGCGTAACGGGATGGGCCTACTTCAATTCGCTTTCGAAGATACTTTACTTAGGACAGCCAATCAGCCGTACCCGTGATTGACCGGGGAGGTGAGTTCCAAACCATTTTAAAACGTGTAGCGGCCGCTCTGCGTCTTTCTGGTCTAATGTGTTAATTCGTAACCCATACGCTCTGCTCAAAAGGGGGCGGTTCCGTCAGGCTAACACACTTTCTGACCTCACTTTGGGCGGCGACTACTAACTGTGCCAAGTTATGAAAAACAATCTCAATATTACTTCTCAAATCCCATCCCTCTCTTAACAAAAAAATACTTCCATCATTTTTCATATTACACGGACAACGTATAGGATGGACACTTCCTACATGTAGTGGGTATACTTTCCAAGTTATAGTATTTCCTTTATAATATTTTTAATGACATCACAAAATAACAAACAAAATGACCTTAGTGTCCAATAGATCACCTCTGACCGTTCCCCAAGTTCTACGTTAGGAATATAATTCCAGTATTCGCTTTTGAACGTGTTAAAGTTTCAGCAAGGAAAAAGTATGTTGAAACAAAGACATTCCTTTGGGGGATCTTGAAAGGGAGAGCCTGGCCTTCTTTGTTGATTTATAACAGGGTGTGAGCTGTTAACCCCCCTCTATGGGTGAGAGGGGGTCTGATTTAAGTTATTCATTGCAAACCTGATCTATTTGGATTCTCGTGGACAGTCATGACATGCAGTTTATTAGGCTATAGATGAAATAAGTTATGTGCACCCATTTAGCAAAATGTTGTTGAAAAGACAACTATGCTCGACGTCCAATCTATGTTCGGTTTTGGTTGAAAGTTGAAAAGACGTATTTTTCATGTTGAAAATGTATTTTTTTTATGTTGTTGAAAAGACGACTATACAAATACGTCCATCTACGTTCAGTTTTGGTTGAAAGTTGAAAATACATTTTTCAGGTCGTTGCTTCAATGACTTGAAAACTTGATTTTAACGTACTTGCATACACATGGACACAGTATCAAAAATTGGTCTATGAATTTTTTAAATATCATACATCACTCCAGTATCTACACACAGTATTTATTTACATCAATCAAGTGCTAATTGTCTTCATTCCACTACTGAAAAAGCATGAATCAAATCACCTGCTCATATTGGTCCATATTGGTCCTCTGTAGCTCAGCTGGTAGAGCACGGCACTTGTAACGCCAAGGTAGAGGGTTCAATCCCCGGGACCACCCATACACACACAAAAAATGTATGCACGCATGACTGTAAGTCGCTTTGGATAAAAGTGTCTGCTAAATGGCATATTATTATTATTATATTTCAAATATCCGACATGACAAAAGATACATTTTTAATTATTCCTTGGCTCACCATTAAATGAATTATTGCCAACACATATTAACAAAGAAGTTTCCATTCGATTTTGATATTTCATATATACATTTCATGTAACATTTAGTAATCATGATTTATGCAACCAACTGAGAATTTATTTGTACAATTATATATTGTAGACAAACAATGGAATAGAACAGGCTTATATTTCCGGTTGGGCATCCTACTCTCACTCTTCCAATCAATGGCATCAACATATTGGAAAACCAATCAACCAATCAATCAACCAACTCTTGCAAAACCGATGAGCAAATATGTGAAAAAGCAACACACATATCTTGGTCCATCTTAGTATGAAAAACAGTATAAATTCAGTATGTATATTCCACATGTCAAAATTGTACATGGTATGTACAGTGTACAAAACGCTATGGACACCTGCTCTTTCCAAGACTGACCAGGTGAATCCAGGTGAAAGATCCCTTATTGATGTCACTTGTTAAATCCACTTCAATCAGTGTAGATGAAGGGGAGGAGACAGGTTAAAGAAAGATTTGTAAGCCTTGAGACACGGATTGTGTATGTGTGCCATTCAGAGGGTGAATGGGCAAGACAAAATATTGAAGTGCCTTTGAACGGGGTATGGTAGTAGGTGCTAAGCGCACCGGTTTGTGTCAAGAACTGCAATGCTGCTGGTTTCTTCACGCTCAACAGTTTCCCGTGTGTATCAAGAACGGTCAACCACCCAAAGGACATCCAGCCAACTTGACAACTGTGGGAAGCATTGGAGTCATCATGGGCCAGCAGCCCTGTGGAACGCTTGACACCTTAAGGAGTCCAAAGCAACACTGTATCTTGGTCCATCTTAGCGTAAAAACGGTATAAATTCAGTTCTCCAGCAGCTTCCAGCACACCCTCTGCCACACCATGTCTGAGGAGAAGCGAGGGACTAGCACTTCAAAACACCAACCCTGTAACTCTTCTGATGAATGGAAAAGTGTTGCAGTTGACAATCATTAATGCCGGAGGAACACCATGTTGAATGCAGCTTTGCTTACCACTGTGTCCCTGAACACAAGCCTTCCCCAGTGCATGGGCCACAATAGTCAGGGAGCAGTCTTTTCCATCTGGTAACAACACAGTGTATTGACAGTGAGTGACACACAATAACATACATGTTCAATGTAGACAGTTAAAAACAACAATAAATAGGCCCTTAATAAGAATGTACTATATTGCATTAAATAACCACCATCTGCATGGACATACAAACCTTTGAGCCTGACAGGTTCTCTAGCGCAGTCTAAGGATGTTTATAAAAACTACTTAAATGCTTAGTCCCCTCCCATAATCAAACAAGTATATTGGCAAAGTTTAGAGCTTGTCAGTGAAATATTACCAAATTGAATTGTTTTTTCACCATACAAACACGTATTGTTCTTGTATCATATCTACATGCGTATTGGATCGTCCTGAAAGAGAATGATAAACCTTTTGGACCTGATTAATGATTTTGCGCACTTAAAACATGTTTGACTAACTAACTAACTAACTAACTAACTAACACAAATCGTGCAGTAATCAAATGTATCACGGCAGAAAAGTGCGTGCTGGCGCACCAACAGTAGGTAAATTTAGCCAACCTCTTTCCTCTCTTTTAGCGACATATTAAGCCCCTCTTACGAGCTAACTAACTAGCTAGCTATGATATTATGATGGATAACTACAGCAAGCTAGTTAGCTAGTTAACAAACCAGCTAGCTATGCTTTCCCGCCTTGTTAACTAGCTACGTAACTTAGCATCTGACTGCAGACTGTTAGCTGCTAGAGTAAAAAAATGTTTTATAACGTTAGCTATCTAGCTACATAATCTAACAGTTAGCTACACACACCAATGACTAGCTAATCCCCAGCAGTAGCTAGCTAGCTACATTTGGCCAACTATTTGTCCTCGTCTCCCCTTCTTAGTGGCTTTTAATGCACCTTTCTCTCGAACTATGATAGCTAGTTAGATAGCTATATTGAACAAAAATATAAACGCAACATGCAACAATTTCAAAGATTTTACCGAGTTACAGCTCAAATAAGGAAATCAGTCAATTGAAATAAATTAATTAGGCCCTAATCTATAGATTTCACATGACCGGGATTACAGATACCTTTAAAAAAAAGGTAGGGGCATGGATCCAAAAACCAGTCAGTATCTGGTTTGACCAGCATTTGCCTCATGCAGCGCGACATCTCCTTCGCATAGAGTTGATCAGGCCGTTGATTGTGGTCTGTGGAATGTTATCCCACTCCTCGTCAATGGCTGTGCGAAGTTGCTGGATAATTGCGGGAACTGGAACACGCTGTCGTACACGTCGATCCAGGGTATCCCAAACATGCTCAATGGGTCACAATGTCTGGTGAGTATGCAGGCCATGGAAGAACTGGGACATTTTCAGCTTCCCGGAATTGTGTACAGATCCTTGCGACATGGGGCCGTGCCTTATCATGCTGAAACATGAGGTGATGGCGGTGGATGAATGGCACGACAATGGGCCTCAGGATCTCGTCACAGTATCTCTGTGCATTCAAATTGCCATTGACAAAATGCAATTGTGTTCATTGTCCGTAGCTTATGCTTGCCCATACCATAAAACCACCGCCACCATGGAGCACTCTGTTCACAATATTGGCATCAGCAAACAGCTCGGCCACACGACGCCATACACGTGGTCTGCTATTGTGAGACCGGTTGGACATACTGCCAAATTCTCTAAAACGACGTTGGACGTGGATTATGGTAGAGAAATTAACATGCAATTATCTGGCAACAGTTCTGGTGCACTTTCCTGCAGTCAGCATGCCAATTGCACACTCCCTCAAAACTTGAGACATCTGTGGCATTGTGTTGTGTGACAAAACTGCACATTTTTGAGTGGCCTTTTATTGTCCCCAGCACAAGGTGCACCTGTGTAATGATTATGCTGTTTAATCAGCTTCTTGATATGCCACATCTGTCGGGTGGATGGATTATCTTGGCAAAGGAGAAATGCTCACTAACAAAGATGTAAACAAATTTGTGCACATAATTTGAGAGAAATAAGCTTGTGGTACATTTCTGGGATCTTTATTTCAACTCATGAAACATGGGACCAACACTTTACATGTTACGTTTATATTTTTGTTCAGTGTAGTTAACCCATACAGAAAGTTAGATAGTAAGCAAATCAGTTAGCTAGCTATGCTTTCCCAACTTGTAGCTAGTCAAATATATTTAGCTATCCACTTCTGTCTGTGTTGTAACGTTAGTTAGCTAGCTATCTAGCATCTGCATTCTATAGAAAAGTCTAGAGAAAATAATAAGTTTGCGACCTGAACAGATTACAAAAATGTTTAGAAAATGATTCTGACAAAAATGTGTACTTACAGTCCCCACTCTCGCATGTCCTCAAGCTTTTGAAGGTCGGCGCTGTGCTGTGTGGCTTCTGCGTGGTCGCTGGAGGAGTGAATGGAGCGAATGGCTCAATCTTTTGTTCTCCTAGCACTTACGCCGTAAGGTTGTCACAGAAGTAAATTGGTGGTTAAAATATCTAATTCAAATAGTTATACATTTTGTTGTTAAATTGTGCACCCATAAGATTACAGGCCATTTTCACTCATATTCTGCATTATGTCAGAACATCTGACAATTTGACAAGCTACATTTGTCGAAAAACAAATAATATTTTATGAAGATTGTATTGTGGATATTTCCATGAAGCCACCATAATTTAATCCATATAGGCTATGCAATATATGATTACTTTCATGGATCTCATGTTTTCAGAGAGTACAGCAAGTGATACAATTTTTGGCCGACCTGATATAGCCCATAACTCGACATCCATGGATGTCACCTGCTGAGTGGGCAAGGTGACGAGCTTAATTCTCCTTTCCAATAAATATCGAGGGTCATATTCTGGTGAAATGATGATCGATGCTTGGCTGCCATTTGACAAATTCGAATAATATCGCTCTTATCCACCATCATCTACAGTGAGGGAAAAAAGTATTTGATCCCCTGCTGATTATGTACGTTTGCCCACTGACAAATAAATGATCAGTCTACAATTTTTTAATGGTAGGTTTATTTGAACAGTGAGAGACAGAATAACAACAACAAAATCCAGAAAAACGCATGTCAAAAATGTTATAAATTGATTTGCATTTTAATGAGGGAAATAAGTATTTGACCCCCTCTCAATCAGAAAGATTTCTGGCTCCCAGGTGTCTTTTATATAGGTAACGAGCTTAGATTAGGAGCACACTCTTAAAGGGAGTGCTCCTAATCTCAGTTTGTTACCTGTATAAAAGAAACCTGTCCACAGAAGCAATCAGTCAATCAGATTCCAAACTCTCCACCATGGCCAAGACCAAAGAGCTCTCCAAGGATGTCAGGGACAAGATTGTAGACCTACACAAGGCTGGAATGGGCTACAAGTCCATCGCCAAGCAGTTTGGTGAGAGGTGACAACAGTTGGTGAGATTATTCGCAAATTGAAGAAACACAAAAGAACTGTCAATCTCCCTCAGCCTGGGGCTCCATGCAAGATCTCACCTCGTGGAGTTGCAATGATCATGAGAACGGTGAGGAATCAGTCCAGAACTACACGGGAGGATCTTGTCAATGATCTCAAGGCAGCTGGGACCATAGTCACCAAGAAAACAATTGGTAACACACTACGCCGTGAAGGACTGAAATCCTGCAGCGCCCGCAAAGTCCCCCTGCTCAAGAAAGCACATATACAGGCCCGTCTGAAGTTTGCCAATGAACATCTGAATGATTCAGAGGAGAACTGGGTGAAAGTGTTGTGGTCAGATGAGACCAAAATCGAGCTCTTTGGCATCAACTCAACTCGCCGTGTTTGGAGGAGGAGGAATGCTGCTTATGACCCCAAGAACACCACCCCCACCGTCAAACATGGAGGTGGAAACATTATGCTTTGGGGGTGTTTTTCTGCTAAGGGGACAGGACAACTTCACCGCATCAAAGGGACGATGGACGGGGCCATGTACCGTCAAATCTTGGGTGAGAACCTCCTTCCCTCAGCCAGGGCATTGAAAATGGGTTGTGGATGGGTATTCCAGCATGACAATGACCCAAAACACACGGCCAAGGCAACAAAGGAGTGGCTCAAGAAGAAGCACATTAAGGTCCTGGAGTGGCCTAGCCAGTCTCCAGACCTTAATCCCATAGAAAATCTGTGGAGGGAGCTGAAGGTTCGAGTTGCCAAACGTCAGCCTCGAAACCTTAATGACTTCGAGAAGATCTGCAAAGAGGAGTGGGACAAAATCCCTCCTGAGATGTGTGCAAACCTGGTGGCCAACTACAAGAAATGTCTGACCTCTGTGATTGCCAACAAGGGTTTTGCCACCAAGTACTAAGTAATGTATTGCAGAGGGGTCAAATACTTATTTCCCTCATTAAAATGCAAATCAATTCAGAACATTTTTGACATGCGTTTTTCTGGATTTTATTGTTGTTATTCTGTCTCTCACTGTTCAAATAAACCTTCCATTAAAATTATTGACTGATCATTTCTTTGTCAGTGGGCAAACCAACAAAATCAGCAGGGGATCAAATACTTTTTTCCCTCACTGTAGGTAGGCTACACGCACTGTATCTGCGAGCTGTTGGCTAGATCGCATGTGCCAAGACCAGCATGGGAACATTTGCTTTATAACGCAACAGTTTTTAAAGAAAACATTATCAGTAGAGCTGAAAATGCAATGGAAACCCATCTAACTTTTATTTTTCATTCGGTACATGGGAATTTAACATCAAAAGTTATTTGTATGTGCACTAGGTCATCACGCACAGCCTTCTATTCGCAAAAAGTCAGTTTGACAGAAACATCTCTGGTGGGAAAATGTGCATATTGTTTTATGCAGATTTGAGAATATTCACATGTAAATCTGTCGCAAATTGCATGGAAACCTAGCTATATACCTCGATTAAATATTCCTGTCAGTTTGATTGGAGGATCCAATCCAATCCAAACTCAAAGCAACATTCCGCGATAGATTTGTAATACCTCACTAGCCTACTGTGTGTAAGGCGAAGCTAGGCTACAATAGGATGTCATATCACTAGGGGTACTTGTCGTCAAGCGATAGAGGGATGCCTGCTTGACATCAGTGTCCCAGAAACTATGCCCATCCCCATGTAATGTCTGCAGCTCTCCGAGTTAAAGCTGTTGGCTATTTGTCACACATGCTGAACTGTCAACTCTCACCACATGTATAATACATCTCAGTTACACCAGGCAGGTACCCAATGCTGCTTCCCATTTTGCCTCACCTCCATCTGCCACCTCCTCCACATTCTCCCCATCCTTTGTTTCTTGCCCCAGGATGACCGTGGTATGAGCTCGCACTGCAAATCATTTGGAGAGTAAAGGTATTGCGTCAAACAGAGAATCATGTGTCTTGGACATGGCTAAAGGTAGATATGGTGTGCTGTGGATTTTTACAATCAATATAGCTGACATCGTGATTATAGCCTACAATATGTCACGTTTTAGTTCATATGCTTCATTAAGAGTACTGTATACTCTTACCACAGGCAATACGTGTCTATAAAAGCATCAGACCTCAAAATAATCTCTGTCCATATTACAGTTCTTGAAAGCCTTACAGTTTTCACTACTTTTGATCATGTTTTTCCAGTCAGGTACTTGCCTTCGTTCCATAAAACGCTGACATTGCCTCACATTCGTCCTTATGCATTGATGTCACTACAACCACAAACATTTCCACTTCCAGCATTTGCTTATACTGAAGGAATGTACACATTTGTAAATATGTGTGCATACTGACACCTAGTGGTAGGGAGTTGTAGCACATGAGACTGTCAGGGTTGTTAACATCTGGGCAAGTCATAATCAGATTTTAAACTTAACCCTAACATTAACACCACCGTTAACTTTAACTTTATGCCTAACCCTAACCTTAAATTAAGAACACTTTAGCAAATTTTGACTTTGCCACTTGCCCATCTAGTGGGAACCTAGCTGTCGAGAACCCAAGGGGGCCGACAGCTTCCCTAGTCTTGGGTTCTCAGCTGAACATATCGACCACAGCTGGCTCCATGGGAACTACAATCTCGATGCTCTGTTTAAACATTTGGAAAGCGTTAATAATCCTTGCTTGCGATACGTTTTTGGAAACCCTCTACATACACTACCAGTCGAAAGTTTGGACACACCTACTCATTCAAGGGTTTTTCTTTATTTTTACTATACTTTACACTGTAGAATAATAGTGAAGACATCGAAACTATGAAATAACATATATGGAATCATGTAGTAACCAAAAAAGTGTTAACAAATCAAAATATATTTTATATCTTCAAATAGCCACCCTTTGCCTTGATGACAGCTTTGCACACTCTTGGCATTCTCTCAACCAGCTTCATGAAGTAGTCACCTGGAATGCATTTCAATTAACAGGTGTGCCTTCTTAAAAGTTAATTTGTGGAATTACTTTTATTCTTAATGCATTTGAGGCAATCAGATGTGTTGTGACAAGGTAGGGGGGGGGGGGGGGTATACAGAAGATATCCCTATTTGGTTAAAGACCAAGTCCATATTATGGCAAGAACAGCTCAAATAAGCAAAGAGAAACGACAGTCCATCATTACTTTAAGACATTAAGGTCAGTCAATACAGAACATAGAATCTTTCTTCAAGTGCAGTCGCAAAAACCATCAAGCGCTATGATGAAACTGGCTCTCATGAGGACCACCACAGGAATGGAAGACCCAGAGTTACCTCTGCTGCAGAGGATAAGTTAATTAGAGTTACCAACCTCAGAAATTGCAACCCAAATAAATGCTTCACAGAGTTCAAGTAACAGACACATCTCAACGTCAACTGTTCAGAGGGGATTGTGTGAATCAGGCCTTCATGGTCGAATTGCTGCAAAGAAACCACTACTAAAGGACACCAATAATAAGAAGAGACCTGCTTGGGCCAAGAAACACGAGCAATGGACATTAGACCGGTGGAAATTTGTCCTTTGGTCTGGAGTCCAAATTGGAGATTTTTGGTTCCAACCGCCATGTCTTTGTGAGACGCAGAGTAGGTGAACGGATGATCTCCACATGTGTAGTTCCCACCGTAAAGCATGGAGGAGGAGGTGTTATGGTGTGGGGGTGCTTTGCTGGTGACACTGTCTGTGATTTATTTAGAATTCAAGGCACACTTAACCAGAATGGCTCCCACAGCATTCTGCAGCGATATGCCATCCCATCTGGTTTGGGCTTAGTGGAACTATCATTTGTTTTTCAACAGGACAATGACCCAACACACCTCCAGGCTGTGTAAGGTCTATTTTACCAAGAAGGAGAGTGATGGAGTAAAGCATCAGATGACCTGGCCTCCACAATCCCCTGACCTCAACCCAATTGAGATGGTTTGGGATGAGTCGGACGGCAGAGTGAAGGAAAAGCAGCCAACTAGTGCTAAGCATATGTGGGAACTCCTTCAAGACTGTTGGAAAAGCATTCCAGGTGAAGCTGGTTGAGAGAATGCCAAGAGTGTGCAAAGCTGTCATCAAGGCAAAGGGTGGCTATTTGAAGAATCTCAAATATAAAATATATTTTGATTTGTTTAGCACTTTTTTGGTTACTACAGTGGGGAGAACAAGTATTTGATACACTGCCGATTTTGCAGGTTTTCCTACTTACAAAGCATGTAGAGGTCTGTAATCTTTTATTATAGGTACACTTCAACTGTGAGAGATGGAATCTAAAACAAAAATCCAGAAAATCACATTGTATGATTTTTAAGTAATTAATTTGCATTTTATTGCATGACATAAGTTTTTGATCCCCTACGATCCAGTAAGAATTCCGGCTCTCACAGACCTGTTAGTTTTTCTTTAAGAAGCCCTCCTGTTCTCCACTCATTACCTGTATTAACTGCACCTGTTTGAACTCGTTACCTGTATAAAAGACACCTGTCCACACACTCAATCAAACAGACTCCAACCTCTCCACAATGGCCAAGACCAGAGAGCTGTGTAAGGACATCAGGGATAAAATTGTAGACCTGCACAAGGCTGGGATGGGCTACAGGACAATAGGCAAGCAGCTTGGTGAGAAGGCAACAACTGTTGGCGCAATTATTAGAAAATGGAAGAAGTTCAAGATGACGGTCAATCACCCTCGGTCTGGGGCTCCATGTAAGATCTCTACTCGTGGGGCATCAATAATCATGAGGAAGGTGAGGGATCAGCCCAGAACTACACGGCAGGACCTGATCAATGACCTGAAGAGAGCTCGGACCACAGTCTCAAAGAAAACCATTAGTAACACACTACGCCGTCATGGATTAAAATCCTGCAGCGCACGCAAGGTCAGCCTGCTCAAGCCAGCGCATGTCCAGGCCTGTCTGAAGTTTGCCAATGACCATCTGGATGATCCAGAGGAGGAATGGGAGAAGGTCATGTGGTCTGATGAGACAAAAATAGAGCTTTTTGGTCTAAACTCCACTCGCCGTGTTTGGAGGAAGAAGAAGGATGAGTACAACCCCAAGAACACCATCCCAACCGTGAAGCATGGAGGTGGAAACATCATTCTTTGGGGATGCTTTTCTGCAAAGGAGACAGGACGACTGCACCGTATTGAGGGGAGGATGGATGGGGCCATGTATCGCGAGATCTTGGCCAACAACCTCCTTCCCTCAGTAAGAGCATTGAAGATGGGTTGTGGCTGGGTCTTCCAGCATGACAACGACCAGAAGCACACAGCCAGGGCAACTAAGGAGTGGCTCTGTAAGAAGCATTTCAAGGCTCTGGAGTGGCCTAGCCAGTCTCCAGACCTGAACCCAATAGAAAATCTTTGGAGGGAGCTGAAAGTCCGTATTGCCCAGCGACAGCCCCGAAACCTGAAGGATCTGGAGAAGGTCTGTATGGAGCAGTGGACCAAAATCCCAGCTGCAGTGTGTGCAAACCTGGTCAAGACCTACAGGAAACGTATGATCTCTGTAATTGCAAACAAAGGTTTCTGTACCAAATATTAAGTTCTGCTTTTCTGATGTATCAAATACTTATGTCATGCAATAAAATGCAAATGAATTACTTAAAAATCATACAATGTGATTTTCTGGATTCCAAATGTGCTTCTCCCCCTCTGAACCCTGTAGTAGAAGTTCTCTGCTTTTGGCATTAACTATTCATTCTGCTATCTATTACTGGTTTATTGAGCGTGTCTGGTTAGCTGAAGAGAAGCATGCTAACCACATAACATCCCAAATGGAAGTATTTTCAATCAATCAATCAATTTTATTTTATATAGCCCTTCTTACATCAGCTAATATCTCGAAGTGCTGTACAGAAACCCAGCCTAAAACCCCAAACAGCTAGTAATGCAGGTGTAGAAGCACGGTGGCTAGGAAAAACTCCCTAGAAAGGCCAAAACCTAGGAAGAAACCTAGAGAGGAACCAGGCTATGAGGGGTGGCCAGTCCTCTTCTGGCTGTGCCGGGTGAAGATTATAACAGAACCATGCCAAGATGTTCAAAAATGTTCATAAGTGACAAGCATGGTCAAATAATAATCAGGAATAAATCTCAGTTGGCTTTTCATAGCCGATCATTAAGAGTTTAAAACAGCAGGTCTGGGACAGGTAGGGGTTCCATAACCGCAGGCAGAACAGTTGAAACTGGAATAGCAGCAAGGCCAGGCGGACTGGGGACAGCAAGGAGTCACCACGGCCGGTAGTCCCGACGTATGGTCCTAGGGCTCAGGTCTCTCAGTTGGCTTTTCATAGCCGATCATTAAGAGTTGAAAACAGCAGGTCTGGGACAGGTAGGGGTTTCGTAGCCGCAGGCAGAACAGTTGAAACTGGAATAGCAGCAAGGCCAGGCGGACTGGGGACAGCAAGGTGTCATCATGCCCGGTAGTCCTGACGTATGGTCCTAGGGCTCAGGTTCTCAGAGAGAAAGAGAGAACGAGAGAATTAGAGAGAGCATACTTAAATTCACACAGGACACTGGATAAGACAGGAGAAGTACTCCAGGTATAACCAACTAACCCCAGCCCCCGACACATAAACTACTGCAGCATAAATACTGGAGGCTGAGACAGGAGCGGTCCGGAGACACTGTGGCCCCATCCGAAGAAACCCCGGACAGGGCCAAACAGGAAGGATATAACCCCACCCACTCCGCCAAAGCACAGCCCCCGCACCACTAGAGGGATATCCCCAACCACCAACTTACAATCCTGAGACAAGGCCGAGTATAGCCCACAGAGGTCTCCACCACAGCACAAACCAAGGGGGGGCGCCAACCCAGACAGGAAGATCACGTCAGTAACTCAACCCACTCAAGTGACGCACCCTCCCAGGGACGGCATGAAAGAGCACCAGCAAGCCAGTGACTCAGCCCCTGCAACAGGGTTAGAGGCAGAGAACCCCAGTGGAGAGGGGAACCGGCCTGGCAGAGACAGCAAGGGCTGTTCGTTGCTCCAGCCTTTCCGTTCACCTTCACACTCCTGGGCCAGACTACACTCAATCATATGACCTACTGAAGAGATAAGTCTTCAGTAAAGACTTAAAAGTTGAGACCGAGTCTGCGTCTCTCACATGGGTAGGCAGACTGTTCCATAAAAATGGAGATCTATAGGAGAAAGCCCTGCCTCCCGCTGTTTGCTTAGAAATTCTAGGGACAATTAGGAGGCCTGCGTCTTGTGACCGTAGCGTACGTATTGGTATGTACGGCAGGACCAACTCGGAAAGATAGGTAGGAGCAAGCCCATGTAACGCTTTATAGGTTAACAGTAAAACCTTGAAATCAGCCCTTGCCTTAACAGGAAGCCAGTGTAGGGAAGCTAGCACTGGAGTAATATGATCAAATTTCTTGGTTCTAGTCAGGATTCTAGCAGCCGTATTTAGCACTAACTGAAGTTTATTTAGTGCTTTATCCGGGTAGCCGGAAAATAGAGCATTGCAGTAGTCTAACCTAGAAGTAACAAATGCATGGATTAATTTTTCTGCATCATTTTGGACAGAAAATTTCTGATTTTTGCAATGTTACGTAGATGGAAAAAAGCTGTCCTTGAAACAGTCTTGATATGTTCGCCAAAAGAGAGATCAGGGTCAAGAGTAACGCCGAGGTCCTTCACAGTTTTATTTGAGACGACTTTACAACCATCAAGATGAATTGTCAGATTTAACAGAAGATCTCTTTGTTTCTTGGGACCTAGAACAAGCATCTCTGTTTTGTCCGAGTTTAAAAGTAAAAAGTTTTCAGCCATCCACTTCCTTATGTCTGAAACACAGGCTTCTAGCGAGGGCAATTTTGGGGCTTCACCATGTTTCATTGAAATGTACAGCTGTGTGTCATCCGCATAGCAGTGAAAGTTAACATTATGTTTTCGAATAACATCCCCAAGAGGTAAAATATATAGTGAAAACAATAGTGGTCCTAAAACGGAACCTTGAGGAACACCGAAATGTACAGTTGATTTGTCGGAGGACAGACCATTCACAGAGACAAACTGATATCTTTCCGACAGGTAGGATCTAAACCAGGCCAGAACTTGTCCGTGTAGACCAATTTGGGTTTCCAGTCTCTCCAAAAGAATGTGGTGATCGATGGTGTCAAAGGCAGCACTAAGGTCTAGTAGCACGAGGACAGATGCAGAGCCCTCGGTCTGACGCCATTAAAAGGTCATTTACCACCTTCACAAGTGCAGTCTCAGTGCTATGATGGGGGTCTAAAACCAGACTGAAGCATTTCGTATACATTGTTTGTCTTCAGAAAGGCAGTGAGTTGCTGCGCAACAGCTTTTTCTAAAATTTTTTGAGAGGAATGGAAGATTCGATATAGGCCGATAGTTTTTTATATTTTCCGGGTCAAGGTTTGGCTTTTTCAAGAGAGGCTTTATCACTGCCACTTTTAGTGAGTTTGGTACACATCCGGTGGATAGAGAGCTGTTTATTATGTTCAACATAGGAGGGCCAAGCACAGGAAGCAGCTCCTTCAGCAGTTTAGTAGGAATAGGATCCAGTATGCAGCTTGAAGGTTTAGAGGCCATGATTATTTTCATCATTGTGTCAAGAGATATAGTACTAAAACACTTAAGTGTCTCTCCCGATCCCAGGCCCTCGCAGAGCTGTGCAGATCCAGGACAGCTAAGCCCTGGAGGAATACGCAGATTCAAAGAGGAGTCCGTAATTTGCTTTCTAATGGTCATGATCTTTTCCTCAAAGAAGTTCATGAATTTATCACTGCTGAAGTGAAAGCCATCCTCTCTTGGGGAATGCTGCTTTTTAGTTAGCTTTGCAACAGTATCAAAAGAAATTTTGGATTGTTCTTATTTTCCTCGATTTAGTTGGAAAAGTAGGATGATCGAGCAGCAGTGAGGGCTCTTCGGTACTGCACGGTACTGTCTTTCCAAGCTAGTCGGAAGACTTCCAGTTTGGTGTGGCGCCATTTCGTTCCAATTTCCTGGAAGCTTGCTTCAAAGCTCGGGTATTTTCTGTATACCAGGGAGCTAGTTTCTTATGACAAATGTTTTTCGTTTTTAGGGGTGCAACTGCATCTAGGGTATTGCGCAAGGTTAAATTGAGTTCCTCAGTTAAGTGGTTAACTGATTTTTGTCCTCTGACGTCCTTGGGTAGGCAGAAGGAGTCTGGAAGGGCATCAATGAATTTTTGTGTTGTTTGAGAATTTATAGCACGACTTTTGATGCTCCTTGGTTGGGGTCTGAGCAGATTATTTGTTGCGATTGCAAATGTAATAAAATGGTGGTCCGATAGTCCAGGATTTTGTGGAAAAACATTAAGATCTACAACATTTATTCCATGGGACAAAACTAGGTCCAGAGTATGACTGTGGCAGTGAGTAGGTCCAGAGACATGTTGGACAAAACCCACTGAGTCGATAATGGCTCCGAAAGACTTTTGGAGTGGGTCTGTGGACTTCTCCATGTGAATATTAAAATCACCAAAAATTAGAATATGATCTGCTATGACTACAAGGTCTGATAGGAATTCAGGAAACTCAGAGAGGAACGCTGTATATGGCCCAGGAGGCCTGTAAACAGTAGCTATAAAAAGTGATTGAGTAGGCTGCATAGATTTCATGACTAGAAGCTCAAAAGATGAAAACGCCATTTTTTTTTTGTAAATTGAAATTTGCTATCGTAAATGTTAGCAACACCTCCGCCTTTGCGGGATGCACGGGGAATATGGTCACTAGTGTAACCAGGAGGTGAGGCCTCATTTAACACAGCAAATTCATCAGGCTTAAGCCATGTTTCAGTCAGGCCAATCACATCAAGATTATGATCAGTGATTAGTTCATTGACTATGACTGCCTTTGAAGTGAGGGATCTAACATTAAGTAACCCTATTTTGAGATGTGAGGTATCACGATCTCTTTCAATAATGGCAGGAATGGAGGAGGTCTTTATCCTAATAAGATTGCTAGGGTGAACACCGCCATGTTTAGTTTTGCCCAACCTAGGTCGAGGCACAGACACAGTCTCAATGGGTATGGCTGAGCTGACTACACTGACTGTGCTATTGGCAGACTCCACTAAGCTGGCAGGTTGGCTAACAGCCTGCTGCCTGGCCTGCACCCTATTTCACTGTGGGGCTAGAGGAGTTAGAGCCCTATCTATGTTGGTAGATAAGAGGAGAGCACCCTCCAGCTAGGATGGAGTCCGTCACTCCTCAGCAGGTCAGGCTTGGTCCTGTTTGTGGGTGAGTCCCAGAAAGAGGGCCAATTATCCACAAATGTTATCTTTTGGGAGGGGCAGAAAACAGTTTTCAACCAGCGATTAAGTGCTGAGACTCTGCTGTAGAGCTCGTCACTTCCCCTAACTGGGAGGGGGCCAGAGACAATTACTCGATGCCGACACATCTTTCTAGCTGATTTACACGCTGAAGCTATGTTGCACTTGGTGACCTCTGACTGTTTCATCCTAACATCGTTGGTGCCGACGTGGATAACAATATCTCTATACTCTCTACACTCGCCAGTTTTAGCTTTAGCCAGCACCATCTTTAGATTAGCCTTAACGTCGGTAGCCCTGCCCCCTGGTAAACAGTGTATGATCGCTGGGTGATTCGTTTAAGTCTAATACTGCGGGTAATGGAGTCGCCAATGACTAGGGTTTTCAATTTGTCAGAGCTAATGGTGGGAGCCTTGGCGTCTCAGACCCCGTAACGGGAGGAGTAGAGACAAGAGAAGACTCAGACTCAGACTCCGACTCGCTACATAATGGGGAAAACCGGTTGAAGGTTTCTGTCGGCTGAATGAGCGACACCGGTTGAGCATTCCAACAGTATTTCCCTCCAGAAGCCATGAGAAAGTTGTCCGGCTGCGGGGACTGTGCGGGGGATTTATACTAACGTTACTGTCTGTACTTACTGGTGGCACAGACGCTGTTTCTTCCTTTCCTACACTGAGATTACCCTTGCCTAACGATTGCGTCTGAAGCTGGGCTTGTAGCACAGCTATTCTCGCCGTAAGGCGATCGTTCTCCTGTATATTATGAGTACAGCGACTGCAATTAGAAGACATCATGTTAATGTTACTACTTAGCTTCGGCTGTTGAAGATGTTGATGAACCATGTCCAGATAAAGCGTCCGGGTGAAAAAGTTGAATAAGGGAAAAAAGTTGCGATGGAAAAAAGGAAAATAACGTAAAGTTGGCAGCTAAAACGCACAGGAAAATGACTCTTCTGTCTCGGGATAAACGTCCGGGGTGAAAAAGTTTAACGAAAAAAGATGAGTGAGGACAAAACTAAAAAGTTGGTAAATTTGTTGAACACAGAGATTGATTAAACGTTTATTAAAAGTAAAACGTGAATAGTTTGGCAGGTAGCCAAGTAGCAACAAACAGCACAGCAGCACGGAGACAATGCGGAAGCGAGACGGAAGTCACGTGAAAATTGTCACTATTCAGTTTTGTGAGATTCAATTAATGAGACAGTGATAGAGGGACTTATGTCATGCAATAAAATGCAAAGTAATTACTTTAAAATCATACAATGTGATTTTCTGGATTTTTGTTTTAGATTCCATCTCTCACAGTTGAAGTGTACCTATGATAAAAATTACAGACCTCTACATGCTTTGTTAGTAGGAAAACCTGCTAAATCGGCAGTGTATCAAATACTTGTTCTCCCCACTGTACATGATTCCATATGTGTTATTTCATAGTTTTGATGTCTCCACTATTATTCTACAATGTAGAAAATAGTAAAAATAAAGAAAAACCCTTGAATGAGCAGGTGTGTCCAAACTTTTGACTGGTACTGTATATACAGTGCATTCAGAAAGTATTCAGATCCCTTGACCTTTTCCACAATTTGTTACGTTACAGTCTTATTCTAAAATTGATTAAATTAAATTTTTCCCCTCATCAATCTACACACAATACCCATAATGACAAAGTGAAAACAGGTTTTTAGAAATTTTAGCAAATTTATTAAAAATAAAAAACAGAAATACCTTATTTACATTAGTATTCAGACCCTTTGCTATGAGACTCTAAATTGAGCTCAGGTGCATCCTGTTTCCATTGATCATCCTTAAAATGTTTCTACAACTTGATTGGAGTCCACCTGTGGTAAATTCAATTGATTGGACATGATTTGGAAATGCACACATATATATACACCACCGTTCAAAAGTTTGGAATCACTTAGAAATGTCCTTGTTTTCCATGAAAACATACATGAAAGGAGTTTGAATAGGAAATATAGCAAAATGCATAGGAAATGTAGTCATTGAAAAGGTTAGAAATAATGATTTTTAATAGAAATATTAATTGTGTCTTCAAACTTTGCTTTCGTCAAAGAATCCTCCATTTGCAGCAATTACAGCCTTGCAGACCTTTGGCATTCTAGTTGTCAATTTGTTGAGGTAATCTGAAGCGATTTCACGCAATGCTTCCTGAAGCACCTCCCACAAGTTGGATTGGCTTGATGGGCACTTCTAACGTACCATACAGTCAAGCTGCTCCCACAACAGCTCAGTAGGGTTGAGATCCGGTGACTGTGCTGGCCACTCCATTATAGACAGAATACCAGCTGACTGCTTCTTCCCTAAATAGTTCTTGCATAGTTTGGAGCTGTGCTTTGGGTCATTGTCCTGTTGTAGGAGGAAATTGGCTCCAATCAAGCGCCGTCCACAGGGTAAGGCATGGCGTTGCAAAATGGAGTGATAGCCTTCCTTCTTCAAGATCCCTTTTACCCTGTACAAATCTCCCACTTTACCACCACCAAAGCACCCCCAGACCATCACATTGCCTCCACCATGCTTGACAGATGGCATCAAGCACTCCTCCAGCATCTTTTCGTTTGGTCTGCGTCTCACAAATGTTCTTCTTTGTGATCCGAACACCTCAAACTTCGATTAGTCTGTCCATAACACTTTTTTCCAATCTTCCTCTGTCCAGTGTCTTCGTTCTTTTGCCCATCTTAATATTTTCTTTTTATTGGCCAGTCTGAGATACAGTGAGGGAAAAAAGTATTTGATCCCCTGCTGATTTTGTACGTTTGCCCACTGACAAAGAAATGATCAGTCTATAATTTTAATGGTAGGTTTATTTGAACAGTGAGATACAGAATAACAACAAAAAAATCCAGAAAAACGCATGTCAAAAATGTTATAAATTAATTTGCATTTTAATGAGGGAAATAAGTATTTGACCCCCTCTCAATCAGAAAGATTTCTAGCTCCCAGGTGTCTTTTATACTGGTAACGAGCTGAGATTAGGAGCACACTCTTAAAGGGAGTGCTCCTAATCTCAGCTTGTTACCTATATAAAAGACACCTGTCCACAGAAGCAATCAATCAATCAGATTCCAAACTCTCCACCATGGCCAATACCAAAGAGGTCTCCAAGGATGTCAGGGACAAGATTGTAGACCTACACAAGGCTGGGATGGGCTACAAGACCATCGCCAAGCAGCTTGGTGAGAAGGTGACAACAGTTGGTGCAATTATACGCAAATGGAAGAAACACAAAAGAACTGTCAATCTCCCTCAGCCTGGGGCTCCATGCAGGATCTCACTTCATGGAGTTGCAATGATCATGAGAACGGTGAGGAATCAGCCCAGAACTACACGGGAGGATCTTGTCAATGATCTCAAGGCAGCTAGGATCATAGTCACCAAGAAAACAATTGGTAACACACTACGCCGTGAAGGACTGAAATTCTGCAGCGCCCGCAAGGTCCCCCTGCTCAAGAAAGCACATATACAGGGCCGTCTCAAGTTTGCCAATGAACATCTGAATGATTCAGAGGAGAACTGGGTGAAAGTGTTGTGGTCAGATGAGACCAAAATCGAGCTCTTTGGCATCAACTCAACTCGCTGTGTTTGGAGGAGGAGGAATGCTGCCTATGACCCCAAGAACACCATCCCCACCGTCAAACATGGAGGTGGAAACATTATGCTTTGGGGGTGTTTTTCTGCTAAGGGGACAGGACAACTTCACCGCATCAAAGGGACAATGGACGGGGCCATGTACCGTCAAATCTTGGGTGAGAACCTCCTTCCCTCAGCCAGGGCATTGAAAATGGGTCGTGGATGGGTATTCCAGCATGACAATGACCCAAAACACACGGCCAAGGCAACAAAGGAGTGGCTCAAGAAGAAGCACATTAAGGTCCTGGAGTGGCCTAGCCAGTCTCCAGACCTTAATCCCATAGAAAATCTGTGGAGGGAGTTGAAGGTTCGAGTTGCCAAACATCAAGCTCGAAACCTTAATGACTTGGAGAAGATCAGCAAAGAGGAGTGGGACAAAATCCCTCCTGAGATGTGTGCAAACCTGGTGGCCAACTACAAGAAATGTCTGACCTCTGTGATTGCCAACAAGGGTTTTGCCACCAAGTACTAAGTAATGTTTTGCAGAGGGGTCAAATACTTATTTCCCTCATTAAAATGCAAATCAATGTATATATTTTTTATGACATGCGTTTTGGGGGATTTTTTTGTTGTTATTCTGTCTCTCACTGTTCAAATAAACCTACCATTAAAATTATAGACTGATCATGTCTTTGTCAGTGGGCAAACGTACAAAATCAGCAGGGGATCAAATACTTTTTTCCCTCACTGTATGGCTTTTTCTTTAAAACTCTGCCAAGAAGGTCAGCATCCTGGAGTCGCCTCTTCACTGTTGACGTTGAGACTGGTGTTTTGCGGGTACTATTTAATGAAGCTGCCAGTTGAGGACCTGTGAGGCATCTGTTTCTCAAACTAGACACTCTAATGTATTTGTCCTCTTGCTCAGTTGTGCACCGGGGCCTCCCACTCCTCTTTCTATTCTGGTTAGAGCCAGTTTGCGCTGTTCTGTGAAGGAAGTAGCACACATCGTTGTACGAGATCGAACCCACAATTGCTGATGCTCCAGATACTCAACTAGTCTCAAGAAGGCCAGTTTTATTGCTTCTTTAATCAGCACAAGAGTTTTCAGCTGTGCTAACATAATTGCAAAAGGGTTTTCTAATGATCAATTAGCCTTTTAAAATGATAAACTTGGATTAGCAAACACAACATGCCATTGGAACACAGGACTGATGGTTGCTGATAATGGGCTTCTGTATGCCTATGTATATATTCCATTAAAAAATCAGCAGTTTCCAGCTACAATAGCCATTTACAACATTAACAATGTCTACACTGTATTTCTGATCAATTTGATGTTATTTTAATGGACAAAAAAATTGCTTTTCTTTTGAAAACAAGGACATTTCTAAGTGACCCCAAACTTTTGAACGGTAGTGTATATACAGTGCATTCGGAAAGTGTTCAGACCCCTTGACCTTTTTCACATTTTGTTACGTTACCTTCGACCTCATGGCTTGGTTTTTGCTCTGACATGCACTGTCAACTGTGGGACAGTTGTGTCTATATATTTTTTTCCTGGTTCCCCTTTCCCATTTTGTATTGCAAAGTGTAATGGATCTATACTATAGTTCAGTTGGGGGCAGTAATTAAACATATTGGATGCCAACTGCCGTTAAACATTTAAATTTTAAATTTTTTGTCATTTAGCAGACGCTCTTATCCAGAGCGACTTACAGTTAGTGAGTGCATACATTTTTAAACCTCACCAAAGAAGAAGAAGAACCTTTTGTCTTTTGAAAAAGGTTTTTTGTCGATAAGAAAGTTCCAAAGGGTTCCAAAACCCTTTCACCATTAAGGCGTATCGATGTTTAGACAGTTTAACATTAGCGTCTATTGAATGGGCTAGTGGGAAGCCTCTGAGCCAAAATGATGCACTGTTTCTATGCTATAATTAAGCAATAAGGCCTGAGGGGGTGTGGTATATGGCCAATATACCACGGCTAAGGGCTGTTCTTATGCACGACACAACGCGGAGTGGCTGGATACAGCCCTTAGCCGTGGTATATTGGCCATATACCACAAACCCCAGAGGTGCCTTATTGCTATTATAAACTGGTTACCGTCGTAATTAGAGCAGTAAAAATAAAAGTTTTGTCATACCCGTGGTCTGATATACCACGGCTGTCAGCCAATCAGCATTCAGAGCTCGAATCACCCAGTTTATAATGCAGTGTAGCCTATTTATATAGGCAACCCGAATAACAGCTGTCCCATTCTTTCTAACACGATTCCACCATAAATCTTCATGCATGTCAGTCTGGAGAGAACCCAGTCTATATGCTGTATAGAGAACAGTGGGCTATTTAAATGAACAGGAATGTGAATCCCATCCATTTCAATGTGCATACTGTATATCCACAAAGAACATATGACACAAGGACCTAAGTGTTGGTATAGCTGTATAGCTGTCTATCAATAGATCCGAACAAAGATACTCCTCAAGGGAAGAGAATAGGAGTGTCTGCTCTAGTCATTCTATTTCTATGATTAAACTTCTACTATGCCATTCTCTTGCTTTAAGGCAGAGCTGCTTCGCATAGGTGCGTCTTTTTTTAAATCATGGCCCAACATTAGCCAAGTAGCCTATGAATAAAGGGTTTTTAGATCTGTTTTTTCTAGCGTGAGGCAGCTTGATTGGTCCTCTGTAGCTCAGCTGGTAGAGCACGGCGCTTGTAACGCCAAGGTAGTGGGTTCGATCCCCGGGACCACCCATACACAAAAATGTATGCACGCATGACTGTAAGTCGCTTTGGATAAAAGCGTCTGCTAAATGGCATATTATTATTTTATTATTGATGTACAAGTACACTGGACAGGACACTAGTCTATCCACAGGGTCTTACCCCCCAATCTGAGTGTCAAGCAGAGACACATCGGGTCCCATTTTTACAGTCTTTGGTATGACTCAGCCCGGGGACCGAACTGCCAACCTTCCTATTTAAGGGCAGACACTACAAGGCCACTGAGTCGGTTAATAATAAAAAACAAAGGCTGGTCAATGAAAAACAAAACACGTTCAAATTAAATAATTAGACGTAGGAATCTATTTCCTATTTGTTTTATTTTAATAAACTTTAAAGAATTGTATGTCTTCACAACGTAGTTAGGATGAGCCATGAAGATGTCTTGAACACGCCCATGTCCCTTTTTCTCAACTTACGGTCTGTTTAGCTAGTTTAGTGCTACACATTTGGATTTAGTATAGCTATGGAGTGAGAGTGCCGGGGGTGAGAGACTGAAGGGACTATCCCAGACCGCATGGGGAGGGCAGGGGTGAGAGCCCATTGTTTCTCCTCCCCTGCCGGTGCTGCTGTCAACCTTCAGCTCTTCTCAGTCTCAGGCTCTACTTGTGTGAAATGACCCCTCACTTAATGCCCGTCGGTCACACAAGATGTGGGCACACATAAGCACACAACCCCATGTGGGAACAGCTCGTTACCCTTTGTTGCTGATGCCATGTCAGAGAGACTAGATGACTCCGGTTCCCCTCTGGAATAGGACACCACTTACAGTAAATGTAATGACACAGAAATCACTATCGGCCACTCGCTGTGAGGCACTGTCAAGCAGAAAATCATTGTTAAGAACCCCTCCCTCTCTCATACAAACATGCACACAGTTACGTACATAAGTCTCGATGTGACAGAAAAGTACTGAAAATTAAGTCTCCATATATGGTCACAATGTGAAGCTCTCCTCTGGCTGAATATTTGCAGGGTGAGCTGTCCCAGTGGTCTCAGATCAACACAGGATGGAGCTGATCGGCCCTGTCTGTCTGTCTGTCTGTCTGTCTGTCTGTCTGCCTGCCCTCTCAGTCTACTTGCCTGCCCTGTCTGTCTGTCTGTCTGTCTGCCTGCCCTGTCTGTCTGCCTGTCTGTCCGACCTCTCTGTCTGCCTGTCTGTCTGCCTGCTTGCCTTCTCTCTCTGTCTGTCTACCTGTCTTGTCTGTCTGTCTGTCTGTCTGACACTCACCCATAGGCAGTCCCTCGCAGCCGCAGTCTGACATGTTGACGGGGGACAGTTAGTAAAGTCCTTCTCCTTCACCTCCCGCGGTGTCAGATTGCTCCTGCTTCTCCTCCTCTCACAGAGCGTGTGTATGAGCGTGTGTGTGAGCGTGTGTGTGAGCCCCTCCTCTACACGGCTGGCTGTGTGAGACCCTGGAGCGGAGTGGCCACCGTCGAACAGGCCGTAGGTCTGTCTGTCTCTCTGAGTGTGTTATGACTGCGGGACCCTAAGCATGCCTATCAAGCACTAATGTCCAGGCTGCTATTGGACAGTGCATCCGTTGGCAGACCTACCCATCGGGATGACTCACCTCATTTCATCTTATGAATATTGAGAGGCCTCCTTATTAGATTTCTGAACCTCAAAACGGTGTCAAATCCATGTTGTTTTCTTTTAGATTTTAAATGTCCATACATTTTCGATAAATTTCCTGGAACAGAGATAAATTATCTTGAAAAACAAAAAGAGACATTAACAAATACAATCTTTACTTTTTCGTACGCGCTTATCCAGAGCGACTGCCATGCTCTACCAACTGAGCTACATCCCTGCCGGCCATTCCCTCCCCTACCCTGGGCCAATTGTGCTCCACCCCATGGGTCTCCCGGTTGCGGCCGGCTACAACAGAGCCTGGATTCGAACCAGGATCTCTAGTGGCACAGCTAGCAGTGCCTTAGACCACTGCGCCACTCGTACCGGAGAAACATTATATTGTCGGATGTTACTTTTCAAAGGGAATGTGGCATCCACAGCAGAGAGCGGATTTCATCCTGAACACAGCTGTTGCTTTATGGAATGTTACCTCCTCAGTCAAAAAAGACTTATGTGACAAAGACATATATGTGCCAACTGGTCGAACGCTGGGATTGCTGCTCTGCCAAATACAAGCTCCTGTGGATACTTTGGCTCGGTTGGCAGTAGTAGTAGTGTATTTCTGCCGCTAGAGGGCGCCAATGTCACATTGCACACTGTATTGGTCTCCATGCTCAACACTACAAAGGCTCAATTGCTCAAAAATCTGTCATCTTGTCTCCCACCCTTAATCTGCATTGATTAGAACAGATTTAATAGGTGACTACAACATGGTGCTCACCATTAGGCTGGCTTTCAGCTGGTCAGTGCAGTGAAGAAGAGGAGGTAAGGTGGCGACAGACTTCTGTTTTATTTTTATTTAACCTTCATTTTGACAGGAATTGTCAGGGAGTTATGCTGAGACCAAGGTCACTTTTGCAGATGAGCCCTTTACACATCAATACAATATGAAAAGGCAAACAGAGATACCAAAACACTGTCATAGAAAACAAACACATTCTTCATTTTTAAAAATGGGGACACGGTTAGTGTGGGCACCATCCAACGTACTAATGCATAATGCTGTCTTTCAGGTGGGTCTTTAAATGGGTGTCCTGACTCTGTGGTCACTAAAGATTTATCGTAAGAGTATCCTGGCTAAATAACCAATCTGGCCCTCATACCATCATGGCCACCTAATCATCCCCAGCTTCCAATTGGCTCATTCATCCCCCCTCCTCTCCCCTGTAACTATTCCCCAGTTCGTTGCTGTACATGAGAATGTGTTCTCAGTCAACTTACCTGGTCAAATAAGGGTGCATAAAAATATATATATATATATATATATATATTCAGATACATTTTTAAGTGTTTTGGAAAATAAAATATACTTGGTTTTACCCGCCATTAGGGCAGTTTAAAACCCTAATGATAAATGAGTTCACTGAGGTGTGGAATTGTTTTTGATTACCTTTAAATCATTTATGATGCCTGTGATGTTCTAATGTAATTTACTTGTTATTGTGTCTTGTTACTGTGTCTTGTAGTTTTATATTTTATTTTATGTCCTCAGAGCACCATTGAAAATGAGACTCTGGTCTCAATTGGGCTCCTCTGACTAAATAGAGGTTAATAAAATATATAATTAAGTACCAATTTCAGTTTAACAAAGGCTTTCTGCAAAGCAGATTGTAGCTCCAAAAGAGCCTGGTCAACCGTGGGGGCAATAGCATACACAACAGAGTCATCTGCATACAGGTATGTTAATTTTTTTTTGCAGATAGACCAATATTGTTTATATAGGAAGTAAAAAGTACAGGACCTAAAATCAGCCCCTGTGGGACATCTTTCATAATATCAAGGAAACCTGACTCAACACCATCATAAAATACACATTGTGTCCTGTCTGTCAGGTAGTTTTTAAACCAATTACATGACACCTGATCCAGGCCAATTGCAGACAATCTTTCAATTAGTAGAGCATGGTCAACAGTGTCAAACGCTTTGACAGGTCAATAAAGAGGGCAGCACAGTGATTCCTTTTGTCCATACAATTTACCACATCATTTAAAACCAGGGATGCAGCTGAGATGGTGCTATGACCTGGCATGAAACCAGATTGATAAACACATCTTTCATTTCATAGCCAGGAAAGATTCCCAAAAATGTGCTAGGCAAGACAGTTTAGAGATCGAGCGATAATTATTGAGGTCGGAGGGGTCACCACCTTTGTGGAGAGGGAGCACATCGGCCGCATTCCAATCCCTGGAGATAATTATCAGGTAAAAAATATTTGTCAATGATTCTGTAATCAGGGGAGCAGAAATCTGCAGGATCAAAGGATCAAGCAGATCAGCCAAAGTAGAAAGTAGAAAGTTGTTGAAATAAAAACAAAGATTCACTAGAAGTTGATGGATCTTCCATCGAGCCAACTAGAGGCTGGGAGATGGAAGAGCAGTCGACTGACTGACCAGGGTAAATTAAACCAACATCTCAAAAGCATCACTTATCATATGTTTCTCAGTAATTATGCCAGAGTCTGACAACTTGCTTAGACAGGGAAGGAGTGGAATTTCCATGCTTTTAGACAATTGAGAAAGAGCCAAAGTGACAATTGAGAAAGAGCCAAAGTGCCTTGAGGAAGGCAGTATAAATACCTCATAACTGCCAAAGATATAATGATGGAAAGTTCACGATTTACAGGGTATATTCAAGTATAGTGAAATGAGTCTGTGAGGACCTAGTAAATCTAAACCTTCTCACTGAACTGGTCTGAACAAGTATTTATCGCATTATTAACATATTTGGAAGATGTGATCATATTCCAAACACATTCATCTCCTCATCTTCTTATTACATTATTTTATCAGAATATCTGATTATTTTATCTGATTATTTTATCAGAATAACTGATTATTTTATCAGATTATCAGATTCTTTTATCAGATTATATGAGATGAGATTATTTTATCAATTATCAGAATATTTCTTATCACAAGTCAATGGTGTGAGCGATGACATGCCATGCTTGTTTGAAGGGAGACGCAAGATCCATTTCCCCAAGGAGATGCAGTTAAAGTCTGGACTGTATCCAGGCTGGGCTGCCTTGGTAGGACTGGAGGCGATCACAGCCCAGTGCTGACAGACAAGCCTTGTAGATTGACTGGGCTGCCTAGACCCCGAGGCCCTAATCCCTCTCCCGAGGCCCTGCCTAGACCCCGAGGCCCTGCTCCGTCTCCCGAGGCCCTGCCTAGACCTCGAGGCCCTGCTCCCTCTCCCAAGGCCCTGCCTAGACCCCGAGGCCCTGCTCCCTCTCCCGAGGCCCTGCTCCCTCTCCCAAGGCCCTGCCTAGACCCCGAGGCCCTGCTCCCTCTCCCGAGGCCCTGCTCCCTCTCCCAAGGCCCTGCCTAGACCCCGAGGCCCTGCTCCCTCTCCAGAGGCCCTGCTCCCTTTCCAGAGGCCCTGCTCCCTCTCCAGAGGCCCTGCTCCCTCTCCCGAGGCCCTGCTCCCGAGGCCCTGCTCCCGAGGCCCTGCCTAGACCACGACCAATCAGAATATCTGATTATTTTATCTGATTATTTTATCAGAATAACTGATTATTTTATCAGATTATAATATCAGATTATATGAGATGAGATTATTTTATCAATTATCAGAATATTTGAGCATATTTCTTATCACAAGTCAATGGTCTGAGCGATGACATGCCATGCTTGTTTGAAGGGAGACGCAAGACCCATTTCCCCAAGGGGATGCAGTTAAAGTCTGGACTGTATCCAGGCTGGGCTGCCTTGGTAGGACTGAGGCGGTCACAGCCCAGTGCTGACAGACAAGCCTTGTAGATTGACATAGCAATATATTTTTCATTTTCATACATGTCATATTCACGTGTGGGAAAAAGATGACAAAATATCTCATCATCATCGATATATGATTTGTCTAACTCTGATAAGTCCTTCGCAGTTAAAAAATAAATAAATAAATCCACATGCCCTTAAAACTACTTCAGCTACACAAGTATTTTGCCGTGTCACTTGTAGGTCATAGCACCCAAAGCTTGTTGGTCCATTCAGCTGAGTTGTTGTGTTAAAACATGGCCACCGTGTTGGGTCTGTCACCGTGATGTTTATCTTTGAGGATGTTCAAACGAGAGAGGGATGAGAGGGAAGGGAGAGAGAGAGGAGGAAAGACAGGAAAGGAATACAGGAGAGAGAGGGGGAAGGGAGAGAGAGAGGAGAGAGAGGGAGAAGGGAGAGAGAGGGAGGAAGGAAGAGAGGGAGGAAGAAAGGGAAAGAGGAAGGAAGGGAGAGAGGAGGGAGAGGGGGAAGGGAATGAGGAGGAAGGGAGAGAGAGAGGTGGGAGAGGGGGGAAGGGAGTGAGAGGAGGAAGGGAGGGAGAGGGGGGAGAGGGGGAAGAGGGGAGAGGGGGAAGGGAGGGAGAGGGAGAGGAGGGGGGAGGGAGAGAGAGAGGAGGGGGGAGGGAGAGAAGGAAGGGAGAGAGAGAGAGGAGGGAGAGGGGGAAGGGGGGGAGAGAGAGAGAGAGAGAGAGAGAGAGAGAGAGAGAGAGAGAGAGAGAGAGAGAGAGAGAAGGGAGAGAGAGGGGGGAAGACAGGAAAGGAATACGGCCTGTCAGCCACTTCAAACCTCTTCTGTGACCCTAAACGACAGCAGAGAGCGAGTAGGTAACTTTATCTAAGCTGGCTGGGGGTTAAGTTGTGTTTTGAAGGGGAAAGGGAAGGGGCACTCGGTTGTGACAGCTCTGGGCAGCTCCATCTCCCGAGGCCCTGCTCCGTCTCCCGAGGCCCTGCGCCGTCTCCCGAGGCCCTGCTCCGTCTCCCGAGGCCCTGCCTAGACCCCGAGGCACTGCTCCATCTCCCGAGGCCCTGCCTAGACCCCGAGGCACTGCTCCCTCTCCCAAAGCCCTGCCTAGACCCCGAGGCACTGCTCCCTCTCCCAAAGCCCTGGCTAGACCCTGAGGCCCTGCTCCGTCTCCCGAGGCCCTGCCTAGACCCCGAGGCCCTGCTCCGTCTCCCGAGGCCCTGCTTAGACCCAGAGGCCCTGCTTAGACCCAGAGGCCCTGCTCCCTCTCCAGAGGCCCTGCTCCCTCTCCCAAGGCCCTGCCTAGACCCAGAGGCCCTGCTCCGTCTCCAGAGGCCCTGCTCCCTCTCCCAAGGCCCTGCCTAGACCCAGAGGCCCTGCTCCGTCTCCAGAGGCCCTGCTCCCTCTCCAGAGGCCCTGCCTAGACCCTGAGGCCCTGCTCCCGAAGCCCTGCTCCCGAGGCCCTGCCTAGACCACGACCAAAACCCTCTTCTTTGATCTCCAACCAGTTTGCATAAGAGCTTAAGGGTTCTCTCCCAAACATCACTCAAACCCCACCTCATAAAACCCTCTCTGCTGAATAAGTTTGGGATCGGCGCAGTCCGTTTTTACGTCTCTAACCGTGGAAGATTACTTTCGCTGGAAGTAATATCCTCCACAACCCCAAAGTGCTTGCTCCCATTTACGCAATATAAACGTGATCGTAAAAATATCAATGTTATTAGATGATGCTGTGCAAATTAAACTTTCGGGCAGACTTCAGTTGGGCAGCCAGCAAAAATATAATTATGTGAAATATAATGGAATGATTCTTCTAATTCGTTTTTCTCACTAAATATGTAGGCCTGCACTTTAAAAAGGGGCATTACGGTGCCGGATTGGATTCAGTGTGTTTACTGGCTCTTAGTTACAGCCTTGCCAGATACCTTCATTTCTAATGGCCTGCCTGAAGTAATGGTCTGCCTGAAGTGAGCCAGCTCTATGAGTCATTACCACAGGTAGCCAGCCAAGGATTTGCATTTAATTAATATAAATGGTGACCATTTAATGGCACTATGTTAATGATGGAGCACTTTATGCCCTAATCATCTCCTAATGGTGCTAACTTTTACATCCCCTCAATGATTCCCCTAACTGTTTTATGACTGTTGAGGCAACACGCTAATCAGGGACTTGTGGCTGTTCGTGGTGTTTTGCAGAGTTTCGCAGGTCTCTCCACAGTTTAACGGTGGTAAGGAGGATGCGTCCATCGTTGTTCAAATCTCCGCTTGGCGTGTCAGAGCACAATCATTAACAAACCAAGTAAATAAATAAATATATATATACAGTGGCTTGCGAAAGTATTCACCCCCCTTGGCATTTTTCCTATTTTGTTGCCTTACAACCTATAATAAAAAAAAAAATGCTTTTTGGGGGGTTTGTATCATTTGATTTACACAAACATGCCTACCACTTTGAAAAATGCAAAATAGGTTTTATTGTGAAACAAACAAGAAATAAGACAAAACAGAAAACTTGGGGTATGTCTCTATAAGCTTGGCACATCTAGCCACTGGGATTTTTGCCCATTCTTCAAGGCAAAACTGCTCCAGCTCCTTCAAGTTGGATGGGTTCTGCTGGTGTACAGCAATCTTTAAGTCATACCACAGATTCTCAATTGGATTGAGGTCTGGGCTTTGACTAGGCCATTCCAAGACATTTAAATGTTTCCCCTTAAAATCACTTGAGTGTTGCTTTAGCAGTATGCTTAGGGTCGTTGTCCTGCTGGAAGGTGAACCTCCGTCCCAGTCTAAAATCTCTGGAAGACTGAAACAGGTTTCCCTCAAGAATTTTCCTGTATTTAGCGCCATCCATCATTCCTTCAATATTGACCAGTTTCCCAGTCCATGCCGATGAAGAACATCCCCACAGCATGATGCTGCCACCACCATGCTTCACTGTGGGGATGGTGTTCTCGGGGTGATGAGAGGTGTTGGGTTTGCGCCAGACATAGGGTTTTCCTTGATGGCCAAAAAGCTCAATTTTAGTCTCATCTGACCAGAGTACCTTCTTCCATATGTTTGGGGAGTCTCCCACATGCCTTTTGGCGAACACCAAACGTGTTTGATTATTTTTTTCTTTAAGCAATGGCTTTTTTCTGGCCACTCTTCCGTAAAGCCCAGCTCTGTGGAGTGTACGGCTTAAAGTGGTCCTATGGACAGATACTCCAATCTCCGCTGTGGAGCTTTGCAGCTCCATCAGGGTAATCTTTGGTGTCTTTGTTGTATCTCTGATTAATGCCCTCCTTGCCTGGTCTGTGAGTTTTGGTAGGCAGCCCTCTCTTGGCAGGTTTATTGTGGTGCCATATTCTTTCAATTTTTTAATAATGGATTTAAATGGTGCTCCGTGGGATGTTCAAAGTTTCAGATCTTTTTTTAGAACCCAACCCTGATCTGTACTTCTCCACAACTTTGTCCCTGACCTGTTTGGAGAGCTCCTTGGTCTTCATGGTGCTGCTTGCTTGGTGGTGCCCCTTGCTTAGTTGTGTTGCAGACTCTGGGGCCTTTCAGAACAGGTCTATATATACACTGAGATCATGTGACACTTAGATTGCACACAGGTGGACTATATTTAACTAATTATGTGACTTCTGAAGGTAATTGGTTGCACCAGATCTTATTTAGGGGCTTCGTAGCAAAGGGGGTGAATACATATGCATGCACCACTTTTCCGTTATTTATTTGTTAGAATTTTCTTAAACAAGTTATTTTAATTTCACTTCACCAATTTGGACTATTTTGTGTAAGTCCATTACATGAAATCCAAATAGGGAAAAACCCCAAGGGGGATGAATACTTTTGCAAGGCACTGCATGGAATCATGCAGTAACCAAAAAAGTGTTAAACAATTCAAAATATATTTTATATTTGAGATTCTTCAAATAGCCACCCTTTGCCTTGATGACAGCTTTGCATACGCTTGGCATTCTCTCAACAAGCTTCACCTGGAATGCTTTTCCAACAGTCTTGAAGGAGTTCCCACATATGCTGAGCACTTGTTGGCTGCTTTTCCTTCACTCTGCCATCCGACTCATCCGAAACCATCTCAACAGCCTGGAGGTGTGTTGGGTCATCGTCCTGATGAAAAACAAATGATAGTCCCACTTAGCCCAAACCAGATGTGATGGCATATTGCTGCAGAATGCTGTGGTAGCCATGCTGGTTAAGTGTGCCTTGAATTCTAAATAAATCACAGACAGTGTCACCAGCAAAGCACCCCCACACCATAACACCTCCCATGCTTTACGGTGGGAACTACACATGCGGAAATCATCCGTTCACCCACACTGCGTCTCACAAAGACACAGCGGTTTGAACCCAAAATCTCAAATTTGGACTCCAGACCAAAGGACACATTTCCACCGGTCTAATGTCCATTGCTCGTGTTTCTTGGCCCAAGCAGGTCTCTTCTTATTATCGGTGTCCTTTAGTAGTGCTTAGGCCTCTACATCCAGCTTATACATACTTATACGCTGCTTACCATGCGCAGCCCTCGACGCACAAACCCGTATTCCTACGGCAAGCCACAAGGTGCATTATCATCAAAGTGTATTTGTGTAAGAGTTTCTATTTCCCCTCAGAGTGGGGTTTGGAGTCCTACCACTGGCTCCATGTAACCTCGCAAACAAACACAACACACAAGGCAAAGAAAGAGATGCAGAGGTGGGAACAAAGAGGGTACCATTGTTTTCATAATTATACCTCAAGGGAAATCCCTTTAAATAGTTATTGGCAGCACACTGGATTGGCAGCCAGATCAAACGAGCCACTGAGCAAAAGCCCTATAAATATATCACATTCATTTATTTTCTTCAAAAACAAACCTCCCCCCACCCCATTTTCCACACTCCTGTTGTCTCACTCCTTATACCGTAGTTCCTGTTGAGGCTTTCATCTTTTTCAAATACACCTCCGAGTTCACATCTGAAACCAGATGGCTGAAACCGCTTCGGAACGAGGCGAGGAGCCGGCCTGCTGACAAGCAAAGGGAAAGAAATAAGACAAATGTAAAGTTCTTCAGTGACTCAGAATTAAAGTAAATCTTAACTGGAGCTTGATATCAGGTTTAAAGTACTCAGCGTTAAGGGGATTCAACGAGAATGATTTACGCTTTTTAGTGACAACAAGGAGTTCCCAAATTGAAATCGTTTTGATTGTAAAAATGTGTGTTTTTAAAAAGGTGAATTTAAGCATGTTACATTGTTGACTTCCCAGAGCGTCATTTTCCAATTCCACCCCTGATGACAACCCCGTTTCAGTCAATGTCTCAAGGCTGACAATCAGTGACACTAACCTGTCCACTTCCTCTGGTTGTTCAGGATGAAGATAGTGAGGATGGGAGTTACAGATGAAGGCCACCTCCTTGGCGCTGTGCACCGACTGCACCGACAGCCTTGGTGGTTGTACGAGGGCCAGCATCTGGATTGCATATTTCCAGAGGTGCTCTTGCCTCTCGTGACTGCATAATCTAATGGGAGGGAGAAGAAACACCAGGGTCTTTCTGAGACGTTGTGGGGCCTGGGACAAACTTATCTGCTAAACATTAGCATGGGATGTGAATTAGGAGCGCCTGCCTCCCCCCCTCCAACCCAACATCAGAACAGAAGTCAACTCATTCACAGTGAGAGGAAGGTGGCAGGGGTGTCATGTTATGCCATTGGTATTCTTTCACCTAAACCTACAAGGCTGGGGTTGGAAATGTTGGGGGGCACACTAATGGGGGGGGACAAGTGCTTCAGTTGGGGCATTTGTCAGGCAAACAGAGGCTCACTTTAAAAGTGAAAAATTAAGCCTGTCACTGGAAACAAAATGGTGACAGGTTAGAGCTCCAGAAACACACTGTTCCTTTATAAGAACAATCAGTAGAAAAAATAATCTGGAAAAAGGGGGAGAACATTAGGTTGATCTGTTTTAGTTTAAGCCTTGGACAGTGAGTCTCTTCTGGATTTCCTCTGTCTATGGTGTTCCAAAATAGAACCCGATGCTAAATCAACATACAGAGACCATTCATAAGATCTATAGGCCCAGGAATGCGTTTAGCCTGTAACTGAAGACACATACTGGAGCTACAGTTACATTTTAGAACTAATTTGCCAGAACCCAGCAGCTTATAGTGTTAATACATCACAAACACTGTTTGTCTAAAACATGACTTCATATTTCCAGGCTCAGTCCACTCAAGTCTACTTTCCAGGTTTTACGATGATTACTATTCACAATGCAGCTGCATAACCCAGCGCTGGAGCATGGAAAATATCACTGCAGGATCTGAGCCGGGTCATTTTTAGTTATTAATATTTCATAGAGTGAAGGGCTGGAGAGTTTGGAGGGGAGGGGTCCAGAGCACTGTAAAAGCCATTTAGACCAGAGGCTGTAGTAAGACAGGGTTTTTTTCATAGCACATTACCTCTGATTAATGATGGAGGCACGTTGTCCAGGTGCCTGTCGGACTTGTACAGATGGAGCATGTCTTCAAAGGCTTCTAACGTGTCATTCACGCCCCCTTTCATCTCTCCTGGAGAAACACAGGTCAGCACAGAAAAAGGCATGAGTGGAAACACCACTGGAATTAGTCATATGCTTGGTTATATATGTGAACAATAATATTTCCCCACACAAATGTGAACAAAAAAGTGTTTTTCCCTGGTCAGGCAGGCCCATGTGGTCGGTCCAAACACCTAGCCCTAGTTTGGGCTGTGGCGGTCATGACATTTTGTCAGCTGGTGATTGTCAAGAAAATAACTGACAGTCTGACGGTAATTGACCGTTATTAACAAAAACGTTTAGCATCTCCTGGCTTCCACGAATAGCCTACAAGCCAGATGCAGACCTTTGGAACATCTACATTTTAAAAAAGTATAATAAATCCATTTAATATAGCCTACACCATCACATTAAATCCATTATTTATTTTAGACAGGCCTAAAGAAACATTATATGAAGAAAATGTAGTCTATTTCAGAAGAACATAATAGCATTCTCTGAGTTGTCCTTATGTTAGGTCCTGATCTGGCTATGCCATATGGCTGTGGACTACACTAGTTCATTTAGCAGACAAGATTTGGTTAGAATTCCATGGCATTATTTAAGTCGCTCTGGATAAGAGCGTCTGCTAAATGACATAAATGTAAATGTAAATTATTTCATATTATTTTATAGTATGAAGAATACAAATTGAACATAGCTGAATAAAAAACAAAGGATCTTTTCTCCAAACGATTTCCGAGGGTGCACACATGCGGCTATTCTGTGTTGAGCGGTTAACAAAGAAACAGGTCCTTCTATGTGCTTCATTTAGAGTTATTTATGCAACTTTAGTTGTGATACAAATGTTGAGCTATATGTTTTGATTTTTATTACATTCTAAGGCTGCATGATGCGACTCTAATGATGATTTGAAAAAAGGTTGCATGAAAGGCATGAGCTCTGCTTTGTTTCTTGTGCAGGCTGCACACACTTCATCAGTCTCTCATTCACAATTTGGCAAGCACTTGAGAATATTCTCACCAGGCCTCGAATTCCCGGCGGCATCCCCCTTGCCGTAATGCCCCCTAAAAAATCCATGCCTTTTGCGGCCAAAGTGGCCGTTGTGCCCTTGGGCTGAATATAATAATTATATTTCCCTTCTCCTGGCTGCCAATCGCCGTGCTCTGAAGCACCGCTCACTCACATGGCTCTCTCAGATATCTCAATTATTATTAGCCAATGCCCGTCACGTGATTGGGTCCTTCTCACAGGCATCTCAGCTCTGAAGTAGGCTACAAGTGAAGACATTGGGGACTCAACTGCGCGCGTCCCTCTTATCAAATTCCGAGGCGCATATTGAATATGTTCGAAAAACTGTCGACATTTACATTTCCGTCAGCCAACAAGATGAGTAGGCCTAACGAACAGCAAAAGCACTAGCCTATGTCAATCTACTAACCCCCATAGTACAAAAGTTGACTTATTCTAAATAAATATTCCAAACATACTCTGGGACAGTTGTGGGATGAAATAGATCCCAAATTAATACAACCACTCGCATTAAAAAAAACGTTTAAAAAGCAATGAGGCTGATGCAACGGATCAGAACGTTTAGCTTAAAATGTTGATAAACTATTAGGCTATTTCTTCACATTATAAGCGCAGCAATGCGCACACGGCAGTGGGCTATAAGTGAGAATGTTCCAAAATGTCATCAATTAGCGGAAAAACACTGTTCTCAAAAGTGACCGCAAATGCGATTATGCATGTAATGCTTTATTATAAAAAGGTGCATTTTTTATGGTGAAAATTATCTTCCCCAAACTTGAAACTCACGCGCCGCCTATGTATTCCAGTTGTAAAGCGTATTAATGTGCTTAATTTTAAGACGTTATTTGGCCACTTTAGTTGTGATACAAACCATATAGGCCTATGGGCTAGGCTACATGAGGTGTGCGACTATGATTTAAAAAAGTTGCAAAAAAAAGGTGTGCGCCGTTTCTTGCCTTACTGCACACGCTGGGCATCATTCACAAGTGACAATACATACTGTAATTCACAAGTGATAGCCTAATATTGTCACCCATCAGACTATTCTTGATTTTAATATTGTCTTTACATATACTAAGTAATATAATGTGTGAAATTAGTTTTCATTTAGAATGAACCATTATCATACACCTGTCTCAGAACAGGGGCAGAAAAAAGTTATACATGTCATCTATGCACTTAAATAGCGAATGGAGGACGCTTTTCCCGTGGTTCAATTTCATGCCCGCCAGGTCGGCTATACTCCTGTTGTAAAGAGAAGCAATGTGCTTAATATTAGGATAGTTGAGAAATAAATATGGTAGGCCTAGCCTATAGAAAGCTGATGGGATCCTCCTCTTTTTATTAGAGGCCATCAAAACTCTGTTTTCTCACGCAATTGCATAGCCTATATACATTTCCATTAATGTCAGAGTGATTAGCGGGACAACAGAGTGCTGAGTACCAGGCAGTTAGCAAGTTTGGTAGGCTACTAATGACCATCAGCAGCATCAGAACTTGGAGAAGGCTAAATGGTCATGTGGAATTTGACTGTGGTCAAGACTCGTGACCGCCGGTGTTGCGGTAATACGGTCACCGTAACAGCCCTAGCCCTAGTTATATTGATATGCAGGAAAAATATATATATTTTTCACATGGAAGTGCAGGGCCTACAGTTGTAGGGAAAAACTCTGGGCTCTAACATATGAAAAGGCCATATTATGTCTTTCAGAGGATTAATAGCAATGGGCGGGTCATGTTCAGTAGGGCTGGGAATTGCCAGGGACCTCACAATACGATATTATCACGACACTTAGGTGCCGATACGATATGTATTGCGATTCTCACGATTCTATATGTATTGCGATTCTATACTGTGATTTTATTGTGATTCGATGTTCCAAACATTTTGCTCACCATATGTCTGCTGAAGATGGACAAGAGAGAGCCATGAGAAAACTATTTTTGATCAGTCATGGAAATAAAAAGTTTTGAAAACAAATTGTCTCCCTATTTAAAAAGAAGACGGAGAACGAGCTATAAAAGGAAACTACTAGAGTTTTGGTGCAGGCACAGCCAACCAGCACAAAAATAATACTGCGATATTGTCAAAACAATACGATATATCATCAAAAATAATATCCCAATATGTAACTGTATCGATTTCCCCCCCTCCATCACTAACGTTCAGTCTACTCCAGTCCTCACCCGTTGAGTTCATGATGTGATCCACCAGATGTCTCAGAGCAGGTGGGGCTTGGTGAGGCAACAGGTAGGTGAAGAAATACCTGAGGTGGGGGAAAAGAAGCAATGTTGACTCCTCCTCACAGTGTTAAAACAAGCGTGCAGTAAACCTGTCAGGATCATGAGTGAATACATGTAGCCTTCAAAATGGAACAAAGCGAGGTATGATCTAGCTAAACCAACAAAGACTGGGGATATGATGCAACATCACGACTACCTTACCAATGGTTCTTGTTTTTTTTTTACCAATGTTTCGTTTTTTACCAAGGGGCTGGTTTCCTAGACTTATATTAAGCCTATTCCTGTACTTAAATTCACTTTCAATGAAATTTCTCCATTGAGCTGCATATATTTTTTATTTATTTAACTAGGCAAGTCAGTTAAGAACAAATTAGCTTAACAGAGCAGCTAGCTGTATTACCTGTAGGCATTGTAAAGATTCCTCATCTCGTTGAGGCCCTCGCACACTCCCTGGGCCGAGCAGGGCTGGCTGAAGTTGCGGAGGGGGAACTGTAAGACACAGTCCTGGTCCGTCTGACAGGCGGGCTCCGTCACGCTGGCATCGTCCAGGTCTGTGAGTTTCAGCTCCCCAGACACCATGACGAACTGACGGGGCTGGAAGTCCAGCAGAGCCACGGAGCCCAGAGGGGAGTGGGAGAGGAAGTGGAGGAGTCTCACCAAGCCCAAACAAACCTGAGGGGAGAATGTACAGGTTGGATGATGTTGTTGACGTTATGGTTGTCATACTCTACTCTGTTGTCCATTGACATGTATATTGTCATGTATCATCGTAATACATGATGATGATTTCATCATACATGATAATATCGTTTAGACTGTCTGCTGTGTTATGTAAAAAATTTGTTGTAATACAGTGTTGTTACAAGTGTAATTACAGGGTTATTACACAGGCAGCAGTATCGCAAAAATGAAAGCGCAAACCACCGCATTTAACCACAGCAAGGGAATGTAGATGTGTAGAAAAAGAGCAGCTATGACCTCCTTAAGGCAATCAAAGAGGCAAAACGACAGTACAGGGACAAAGTGTAGTTGCAATTAAATGGCTCAGACACAAGAGAAATGTGGCAGGGCCTCCAGACAATCACGGTTTATAAAGAGAAAGCCAGCCACCTCACTCCCGGACAAGCTAAACACCTTCTTCACCCGCGTCGAGGAAAACAACACCGAGCTGCCGATGTGGGCCTCCGCCGTTCACGAGGACTGTGTGCTCCCGATCTCCATGGCTGATATGATTAAGACGTTCATGTATGTTAACCCTCGCAAGGCTGTGGGCCCGGACGGCATCCCAAGGCGGGTCCTCAGAGCATGTGCAGACCAGCTGGCTGGAGTGTTTACGGACATACTCAATCTCTCCCTATACCAGTCTGCGGTCCCCACTTGCTCAATCATTGTTCCTGTACCCAAGAAAGAGAAGATAACTGAACCAAATGACTATTGCCCCGGAGCACTCACTTCTGTCATCATGAAGTGCTTTGAGAGGCTAGTTAAGGACCATATCACCTCCACCTTACCCAACACCCTAGACCCACTACGAATTGCATACCGCCCCAACAGATCCACAGATGACGCCATTGCACTGCACACTGCCTTATCCCACCTGGACAAGAGGAATACCTACTTGTGAGAATGCTGTTCATGGGGCCTCCCGAGTGGCGCAGCGTTCTAAGGCACAGCATCGCAGTGCTTGAGGCGTCACTACCAGGAGACCCATGAGGCGGCGCACAATTGGCCCAGCGTCGTCCAGATTAGGGGAGGGTTTGGCTGGCCGGGATGCTGACACGGTTGCCAGTTGTACGGTGTTTCCTCTGACACATTGGGGCGGCTGGCTTCCGGGTTAAGCGAGCAGTGTGTCAAGAAGCAGTGCAGCTTGGCAGGGTCGTGTTTCGAAGACGAGTCCATCATGAAATTGGGGAGAAAAAGGGGTAAAAAGTCTATAATGTTCATCGACTACAGCTCAGCCTTCAACACTTTAGTGCCCTCCAAACGCATCATTAAGCCCTGGGTCTGAACCCCTCCCTGTGCAACTGGGTCCTAGACTTTCCTGACGGGACGACCCCAGGTGGTGAAGGTAGGTAACACGGGGGCCCCACAGGGGTGTGTGCTCAGCCCCCTCCTGTATTCACTGTTCACCCATGACTGTGTTGTTACGCACGTTTCCAACTCAATCATCAAGTTTGCTGACGACACAGTGGTAGGCCTGATTACAAACAACGATGAGACAGCCTATAGATAGGGGGTGAGAGCCCTGGCAGAGCGGTGACAGGAAAATAACCTCTCCGTCAACAAAGCTAAGGAGCTGATTGTGGACTACATGAGATGGCAGAGAGAGCACGCCCCCATCCACATTGACGGGGCCGCTGTGGAGAAGGTCAAAAACTTCACTGAGGACCTGAAATGGTCACTCCACACCGATACTGTGGCGAAGGCAGCGCAACAGCACCTCTTCAACCTAAAAAGGCTGAAGAAATGTATCTTGGCTCTGTCGCAGCTGGCCGCGACCGGGAGACTCATGGGCGGCGCACAATTGGCCCAGCGTCGTCCAGGGTAGGGGAGGGAATGGCCGGCAGGGATGTAGCTCAGTTGATAGAGCATGGCGTTTGCAACGCCAGGGTTGTGGGTTCGATTCCCACGGGGGGCCAGTATAAAAAAATAAAAAAAATAGATATGTATTCACTAACTGTAAGTCGCTCTGGATAAGAGCGTCTGCTAAATGACTAAAATGTAAATGTAAATCTTGGCCCCTCACAAGCACTCTGTCAGGCTGTATAATAATAATAATAATAATAATAATAATAATAAAATATGCCATTTTAGCAGACGCTTTTATCCAAAGCGACTTACAGTCATGCGTGCATAATTTTTTTGGGGTGTATGGGTGGTCCCGGGGATCGAAACCACTACCTTAGCGTTACAAGCGCCGTGCTCTACCAGCTGAGCTACAGAGGACCACACTATCACTGCCTGGTACGGCAACTGCACCGCCCGCAACTGCAGGGCTCTCCAGATGGTGGTGCGGTCAGCCCAAGGCATCACAGGGGGCATACTGCCTGCCCTCCGGCACATCTACAGTGCATTCGGAAAGTATTCAGACCCCTTGACTTTTTCCAAGTTGTTACATTACAACCTTATTCTAAAATGGATTAATCATCAATCTACACACAATACCCCAAAACGACAAAGCAAAAACAGGTTTAGAATTTTTTGAAAATGTATTAAAAATAAATAACGTCAATATTACTTAGCTTAGTGGTTAAGAGCGTTGTGCCAGTAACCGAAAGGTCGCTGGTTCTAATCCCCGAGCCGACTAGGTGACAAATCTGTCGATGTGCCCTTGAGCAAGGCACTTAACCCTAATTGCTCCTGTAAGTCTCTCTGGATAAGAGTGTCTGCTAAATGACTAAAAATGTAAAACAATTACATTTACATAAGTATTCAGACCCTTTACTCAGTACTTTGTTAAAGCACCTTTGGCAGCGATTACAGCCTCGAGTCTTCTTGGGTATGACGCTACAAGCTTGGCACACCTGTATTTGAGGAGTTTCTCCCATTCTTCTCTGCAGATCCTCTCAAGCTCTGTCAAGTTGGAGGGGGAGCGTCGCTGCACAGCTATTTTCAGGTTTCTCCAGAGATGTTCAATCGGTTTCAAGTCCGGGCTCTGGCTGGGCCACTCAACGACCTTCAGAGACTTGTCCCGAAGCCACTCCTGCGTTGTCTTGGCTGTGTGCTTAGGGTCATTAAACTGTTGGAAGGTCTGACCGCTCTGGAGCAGGTTCTAATCAAGGATCTCTCTGTACTTTGCGCCGTTTATCTTTCCCTTGATCCTGACTAGTCTCCCAGTCCCTTCCACTGAAAATCATCCCCACAGCATGATGCTGCCACCACCATGCTTCACCGTAGGGATGGTACTGGCCAGGTGATGAGCGATGCATGGTTTCCTCCAGACGTGACACTTGGCATTCAGGCCAAATAGTTCAATCTTGGTTTTATCAGACCAGAGAATCTTGTTTCTCATGGTCTGAGAGTCTTTAGGTGCATTTTGGCAAACTCCAAGCAGGCTGTCATGTGCCTTTTACTGAGGAGTGGCTTCCGTCTGGCCACTCTACCATTTCTAAAAACCTGTTTTCAATTCGTCATTGGTATTGTGTGTAGATTGCAGATTTTCAAAATCAATTTTAGAATAAGGCTGTAACGTAACAAAATGTGGAAAACGTAAATGGGTCTAAATGCTTTCCCAAGGCACTGTACGTGACTTGTTTCAGGAAACTAGGCGTATGTCGCGCATCACTACTTCACAGGAGAGGCATTTATTTTATGATTATTTTTGGCAGAAATGCCTTCTGGAACATGTGACTTTTCAATACCTTAAAAACAAAACTTGTATGTAATCTGTAAATACAAATACAATTATTAAATTACAAGCCTAGTTGGTTTAGCCACGGAAAAAGACATGAACCTTCCCGCTAGCCATGATTGGCTGAGATAATGGATGGGTTGGACGTGATTGGTCTGCCATGTAGCACGCTTCTGTCTATAACGTGAGCTACTTAGTATGTGTAGGTAATCCTTTCTAAAAGAACTGCACAAGTGGTGCTTAGGCTTTTCAGTTTCTGGAGGACCAAGTTTTGAAATCAGTGTAATGCCCGGTGGAAGCAGAGTACGACAGCTAAGGAGATGGAGAAAATTCAGGCGTTTGATTGCAGATGCGGAGGGAGTCGAAAAGAGAAAACAGAAGGCTGTTGTATAAAACACCTGTCTGGATTACATCTTCAAACTAAGGGCATCCATGTATACGAGTAAGAGAGTCTAGCTTGCCCCTAGCTTGCTACATTTTCAGATATGATATGTTTCTAATTTAGTCAGAAAGTCATTTTCATTGCAAGTTAAAGCATACTGTTGCTAGCTAGCTAACGTTAGCTGGCTAGCTAATGTTACGTCTATGATCTGTGTAGTAATGTCATTCATGTCTCAGAGTCATTTCACATTGCTAGTTGTAGCCTAATGTTAGCTAGCTAGCTAACATTGAACCTAGCTAGTTGGTTAGCTTTAGCTACCTGTAGATTCATGCGGGGTAGTAACATCATGAGTTGGGATTATGGTTCATTGTTTAGCTAGCTAGCTACATGTCTAAACAAAAGACTCCACTATGCAAGTAACCATTTCACTGTACCGTTTACACCTTCTAACAAGCAACGAAACGAACCAAAACTATTGTTTTAGAAAGTTGCTTTTAGTTACCTGGTTTACTAGATTGACATATACTAAATTCATTTTTAAACGGATGGGTTTATTGGTGTTAAAATACACCAGTTATGCTATTTTTGGACCACCAGGTTGCTGATGTCATGCAGCCTGTCGTTGTTGTGTTTATACTTTTTCATAACGACAAGTTTGATATCGGACGACAATAGAATGTTCATGATGTCACTGAAGTAGTATAAAACCAGCCTTTAGTCTTGAAATCTTTGGTTGTACACTACTGTACTCTCTGTTTAGCACATGGCCTCACATGTGAATCCTTAAAGAGATGGTTGGGGAGAAGGCTTAAGAGGGTGTAAATGATGCTCAATGTGTGTAGACAAAGAAGAGTTCTCCACTAGGTATCCCAAAACATTCAAGGGCCATTTTCTCAAAAGTGGGGTTACAAGATTATCAACTTTCAAAGCATAAATACTTTCCCATTTGTTCCTCAACTGCAGTGAATGATATACTATTTTCTAGCTCTGAGTCTACAATGTAAAAAACCCTATTTCAAATATTGCTACATAACACCGAATCGAGGCGGTCGGTCACATATTTATATTCAAGACTGATATTGCTCGTTCTGATGTTTCTTAATATCTTGTTTCTTCGTCTTTTTATTTATAATTTTTTTCTTCTTGAGATTATTTGTGTATTAGTATTGTACTGTTATACATTTACTGCAATACTGGAGCGAGAACACAAGCATTTCGCTACACTTGCTTTAACATCTGCTAATCTGTGTATTTGACAAATAAGCTTTGAAGGACCAGGCACCTCACCCCTACTGTTACTCATTTCTCACCTTCATGGATCCCCAAATTACTACGCCTGATGACTCAGCACCATGTGTTATAATGAGCATATCTTTGCAAACAGGAACACTTCTGGACGCACACCCACGCATGTTCTCTCACACACATGCACACACGCACTGACATATATGGTACACTCTACGCACACTAGAAAATAGTAGAGGGTTTAAGGCGCGAGAGAGGGGGGCAAACATTCAAGATCCACCTGAGCACAGACATCTGTCCTTCAGCATATTTTAATCAGGCCCAGTTGGAAGAATGTCATCCTCCCAGTAGCAGCTTCCTCTCCAACCGCATCCCTATCATCCAGCCCAGGTATGCCCCAGTGGGAGCCAGGGGACGGGCCACTCCTGATTAACACTCTCTCCAGGGATGTGGAGGAGGAGGAGGAGGAGGAGGGTAGAGAGAGAGAGAGAGGAGAAAGAGCAGAGCAAGCGAGAGAAGAGAGAGCAGAGAGAGCAGAGAGAGCAGAGCGAGAGCAGACAGAGAAAGATTTGCTGATGATCTGGTGCTTCTGTCCCCAGCCAAGGACGGTCTACAACAGCCCCTAGATCTTCTGCACAGATACTGTCAGACCTGGCCTTGACAGTAAATCTCAGTAAGACAAAAAATTATGGTGTTCCAAAAAAAGGTCCAGTTGCCTGGAATGGGACAAACACCAAATTGAGACTCTGCATGCAGAATTCTGCAAAAAAAATCCTCCTTGTACATCGGAAAACACAAAATAATGCATGCAGAGCAGAATTAGGCCGATACCCCGCTAATTATCAAATTCCAGAAAAGAGCTGTTAAATTCTACAGCCACCTAAAATGAAGCGATTCCGAAACCTTCCATAACAAAGCCATCACCTACTGAGAGATTAATCTGGAGAAGATCCCCTAAACAAGCTGGTCCTGGGGCTCTGTTTAAAAACACAACCATAGGTCCAGGACAGCAACACAATTAGACCCAACCAAATCATGAGAAAACAAAAAGATAATACTTGACACATTGGAAAGAACTAACAAAAAAACAGAGCAAACTAGAATGCTATTTGGCACTAAACAGAGTGTACACAGTGGCAGAATACCTGACCATTGTGACAGACCAAAAATTAAGGAAAGCTTTGACTATGTACAGACTCAGTGAGCATAGCCTTGCTAAACTCCCATGTTTATTGGGTGAAATACCACAGTGTGCCATCACAGCAGCAAGATGTGTGACCTGTTGCCACAAGAAAAGGGCAACCAGTGAAGAACAAACACCATTGTAAATAAAACCCATATTTATGTTAATTTATTTTCCCCTTTGTACTTTAACTATTTGCACATCATTATAACACTATACATAGCCATAATATGACATTCAAAATGTGTCTGTTCCTTTGGAACTTGTGAGTATAATGTTTACTGTTATTTTTTTATTGTTTATTTCACTTTTGTCTGCAATGTAAACATATGTTTCCCATGCCAATAAAGCCAGAGAGAGAGAGAAAGCCAGAGAGAGAGAGAAAGCCAGAGAGAGAAAGCCAGAGAGAGAGAGAGAAAGCCAGAGAGAGAGAGAAAGCCAGAGAGAGAGAGAAAGCCAGAGAGAGAGAGATAGAGAGAGAGAGAAAGCCAGAGAGAGAGAGAGATAGAGAGAGAGAGAGAAAGCCAGAGAGAGAGAAAGCCAGAGAGAGAGAGCCATAGAGAGAGAGAGAGAGAGAGATAAAGCCAGAGAGAGAGAGAGAGAAAGAGAAAGCCAGAGAAAGCCAGAGAGAGAGAGAAAGACAGAGAGAGAAAGAGAGAGAAAGAAAGAGAGAGAAGAGAGAGAAAGAAAGAGAGAGAAAGAGAGAGAAAGAAAGAGAAAGAAAGAAAGAAAGAGAAAGAGAAAGAGAAAGAGAAGAGAGAGAGAGAGAGAGAGAGAGACAGAGAGAGCCAGAGAGAGCCAGAGAGAGCCAGAGACAGAGAGAGAGAGAAAGCCAGAGAGAGAGAGAGAGAGAGAGAGAGAGAGAGAGAGAGCCTAGTGGTCTTCTTACCCGAAAGCGTTCCTCCCAGCGGCTCTGTAGTAGCTGGATCATCTGCAGTGGGAAGCCCTGCTCCAAGATGGCTGTGATACCACCTGCCCCCTTACTGTCTTCACAGTGGCCTCGGAGCTGCAGGGATATACTGCATTATTAGGAGACAATTACGAGAACGCAGCATAACTGTTTTCTCAGGACAAACCAGTAAAATGTGGTCTATTACTTTGGTCTGTTACAGTGAATAGGTTAAATTGTGTTCATGAAGGTAGTCATTACAGGAGCCTTCAACTAGTTACGTTCAAGTTGCAAATTAGACTGAAATGAATTGATTAAATAGAGTTGGTGGATTTTTTTTTGAGTAATGGGCAGAGTAGCGGACAGAGGGACATTGTATCTCCTCCAGCTGCTGATGCAGAACTGAGACCCAAGGTCAGGAGAGGTTCAAGAGGAATTACATGGGAAGGTCCTACAAGATGCACATTGAGGCTTTTCATCCATTTTACACACACAGCAGAGCATAAAACACACAGAGAAGGGGATAGCTCCTTAAATAGACAACTAAGTCACACTGATGTTTCTAGGTTTCTAACACTGCAGCTCTATGTTAGTCTCCTGAGTGGCGCAGCGGTCTAAGGCACTGCATCGCAGTGCTAACTGTGCCACTAGAGATCCTGGTTCGAATCCAGGCTCTGTCGCAGCCGGCCGCGACCAGGAGACTCATGGGTGGCGCACAATTGGTCCAGGGTAGGGGAGGGAATGGCCGGCAGGGATGTAGCTCAGTTGATAGAGCATGGCGTTTGCAACGCCAGGGTTGTGGGTTCGATTCCCACGGGGGGAACTAACTGTAAGTTGCTCTGGATAAGAGCGTCTGCTAAATGACTAAAATGTATGTTGTGTTTGTGTAAGCCTCTGACACCTTGATTAGCCTGTAGTCCCTGGAGATCAATAAAGTTATATTCTATTCCTTAGGCTATTTAATCAATGAATACCCTTTTCACTTACCTTGATGATGTTTGGATGTTGCAGTCTCTGCAACAAAACTATTTCTTTTTTCAGTTTGAAAGACACAAGCTTGTGACAGCCCAAGGGGTCTTTAAAATCCTCGAGACATCTCCCCATGTCAGTTCCTTGCTCATACACAGTCTTCAATGCCACAGACTGTCCCTCTGATAGCACAACTTTGAGCACTATTTTGGTATAGCCCGAGCCAAGGATAGCCACAGCTTTCATATCAACAAGCTGATCACAGCCAATTTGATCCTTATTCGTTCTAATAGATCCAATGGAAACTTCACTTTCATTCTCCAAACTAATATCCAAATGATTACTTTCAAAAGATTGGTGTTGCGCAAAATGTCCCGACTCATCCAACAACCTCTCTACCCCAGAAGAGATGAGGAAAGGGAGGATTTCCTTGCGTCTTTCGTTGATTTCATGAACTAATGGGTTATGCTCCATAACAAAATCATCCTCAAGAGTTCCATTTTCAAAAACTCCTTTATGAACTCTGAAGTGCCAACTGTTCATAAAAAATGTTAAAGAAAAGACCAGAAAATATAAAAGTGCCGCGGCGCACAGAGGGCTGCCCGTCGTGGACATGTCGTGCGCGGGTTCTAGGAAAACGCACTAAAAGCTGTCAATTCAATCGGATGAGAGATCTCTTTTGTAGTCGAGAGAAAGGTTGAGATCGTTTTTTACCTCTTGAGGCACGCCCACCAGAGGCGTTTCTTCCCGTAAAATCACGCCCCTTTGTTAGCTGGTGCAGTGATTTCACAAGTAAAATTGTTTAAATCAGGGATGGACGACTGGCGGCCTGGGGCAGCATAAGACCCTCAGATCAATTTCCACAAAAAAATTGAACTCAGTCAGGGTCTCAACCTACTGTTGCAAATTATAATAGTAGAATACACAAGGTGCAATTTCGAAATGTGGTTGTGCATCAGCAGTTTTCCTCTTGTTATGTCAGTCACTGATAGTCAGTCAATCAGCCCATGTCATAAAAAAAAAAATTGATTGCTAAATTAATTTGCCATGGAAACTTCTACATCTGCATTGCTTGCTGTTTGGGGTTTTAGGCTGGGTTTCTGTATTGCACTTTGGCATCTGCTGATATAGAAAGGGCTTTATAAATCAATTTGATTGATTGATTGATTGATTGATTTTTCATGATCAAATTACCGGCTAGGGGGCCCCCATTGATTTTGTCAGTCAGTTTCACTCAGATATTATATTAAAAACTGCAAACATTTCTCTCCGCGCTTTGGCAAAATGAGTAGAATTGGGGGGCACACCACCATCAAAGTTGCCCATCCCTGGTTTAAATGCATAAGCCTAATTCAAGAATTACAGGATAGAAAAAATTCACAGAATATTCAAGTTCATATTCTTCCAAATCATTTAGCAGACACTCTTATCCAGAGTGACTTACAGTACCAGTCAAAAGTTTTTTGTTTGTTAGTTTTCTACATTGTAGAATAATAGTGAAGACATCAAAACGATGAAATAACACATAGAGAATCATGTAGTAACCAAAAAAGTGTTAAACAAATCAAAATATATTTTATATTTGAGATTATTCAAATAGCCACCCTTTGCCTTGATGACAGCTTTGCACACTCTTGGCATTCTCTCAACCAGCTTCACCTGGAATGCTTTTCCAACAGTCTTGAAGGAGTTCCCACATATGCTTAGTACTTGTTGGCTGCTTTTCCTTCACTCTGTCGTCCCAAACCATCTCAATTGGGTTGAGGTCGGGGGATTGTGGAGGCCAGGTCATCTGATGCAGCACTCCATCACTCTATTTCTTGGTAAAATAGCCCTTACACAGCTTAGAGGTGTGTTGGGTCATTGCCAGGACAGAGAAGAGCATTGACTGGGCTGAGAGGGAGCTGCCCTCCCGTAGGGGTGGGAGAGCCAAGAGATCAGAGGTGGCAGAACGGAGTGCTCGGTTTGGGGTGTAGGTTTTGACCCTAGCCTGAAAGTAGGGAGGGGCAGTTCCCCTTGCTCCTCCATAGGCAACACCAGGGTCTTGAAGATGATGCGAGCCTCGACTGGAATTCAGTGGAGTGTGTGGAGGAGCGGGGTGACATGGGAGAACCTGAACACCAGGCGTGCTGCGGTGTTCTGGATAAGTTGCAGGGGTTTGATAGCACAAGTTGCAATATTCTAGACAGGAGATGACAAAATCACAGTCGTCTACACAAGTTAGCAGCTGTTATAGCGGGAGCAGCAACAAAAACAAAAGTGTTATTTTATATTTGTACTCCCCAATTTCGTGATATCCGATTGGTAGTTACTGTCTTGTCCCATCACTGCAACTCCCGTGCGGACTCGGGAGAGGCGAAGGTCAGGAGCCTCCGAAACACGACCCCGCCAAGCCGCACTGCTTCTTGACACACTGCTCGCTTAACCGGGAAGCCAGCCAGACAAATGTGTCAGAGGAAACACTGTACAGCTGGCGACCGAAGCCAGCGTACAAGCGCCCGGCCGGCACAAGGAGTCGCTAGAATGCGATGGGACAAAGACATCCCAGCCGGCCAAACCCTCCCCTAACCCGGACGAAGCTGAGCGAGTCACTGCTTTGATGTTGCAGAGATTGACAGGGTGTTGTCCAGGGTCATGCCAAGGTTCTTTGCACTCTGGGAGGGGGACACTGTGGACACCCACCCACCCACCCGTCCAAACCCAACCCTGGGTAGGCCTAAAGCCCGAAACTACCTACACAGTATAGAGACTAGTAGTCTAACAGTAGGCCTACCCAGTATAGTGACTAGTAGTCTAACAGCAGGCCTACCTAGTATGGTTACTAGTAGTCTAACAGTAGGCCTACCCAGTATAGTGACTAGTAGTCTAACAGTAGGCCTACCTAGTATAGTTACTAGTAGTCTAACAGTAGGCCTACCTAGTATAGTTACTAGTAGTCTAACAGTAGGCCTACCTAGTATAGTTACTAGTAGTCTAACAGTAGGCCTACCTAGTATAGTGACTAGTAGTCTAACAGTAGGCCTACCTAGTATAGTTACTAGTAGTCTAACAGTAGGCCTACCTAGTATAGTTACTAGTAGTCTAACAGTAGGCCTACCCAGTATAGAGACTAGTAGTCTAACAGTAGTCCTACCCAGTATAGAGACTAGTAGTCTAACAGTAGGCCTACCTAGTATAGTGACTAGTAGTCTAACAGTAGTCCTACCTAGTATAGTTACTAGTAGTCTAACAGTAGGCCTACCCAGTATAGAGACTAGTAGTCTAAGTAGGCCTACCCAGTATAGTGACTAGTAGTCTAACAGTAGGCCTACCTAGTATAGAGACTAGTAGTCTAACAGTAGGCCTACCCAGTATAGAGACTAGTAGTCTAACAGTAGGCCTACCCAGTATAGAGACTAGTAGTCTAACAGTAGTCCTACCCAGTATAGTGACTAGTAGTCTAACAGCAGGCCTACCTAGTATAGTGACTAGTAGTCTAACAGTAGGCCTACCTAGTATAGTTACTAGTAGTCTAACAGTAGGCCTACCCAGAATTATGACTAGCAGTCCTACCCAGTATAGTGACTAGTAGTCTAACAGTAGGCCTACCCAGTATAGTGACTAGTAGTCTAACAGCAGGCCTACCTAGTATAGTTACTAGTAGTCTAACAGTAGGCCTACCTAGTATAGTTACTAGTAGTCTAACAGTAGGCCTACCTAGTATAGTGACTAGTAGTCTAACAGTAGGCCTACCTAGTATAGTTACTAGTAGTCTAACAGTAGGCCTACCTAGTATAGTTACTAGTAGTCTAACAGTAGGCCTACCCAGTATAGAGACTAGTAGTCTAACAGTAGTCCTACCCAGTATAGAGACTAGTAGTCTAACAGTAGGCCTACCCTGTATAGTGACTAGTAGTCTAACAGTAGGCCTACCTAGTATAGTTACTAGTAGTCTAACAGTAGGCCTACCCAGTATAGAGACTAGTAGTCTAACAGTAGGCCTACCCAGTATAGTGACTAGTAGTCTAACAGTAGGCCTACCCAGTATAGTGACTAGTAGTCTAACAGTAGGCCTACCTAGTATAGAGACTAGTAGTCTAACAGTAGGTCTACCCAGTATAAAGACTAGTAGTCTAACAGTAGGCCTACCCAGTATAGAGACTAGTAGTCTAACAGTAGGCCTACCCAGTATAGTGACTAGTAGTCTAACAGTAGGCCTACCCAGTATAGTTACTAGTAGTCTAACAGCAGGCCTACCTAGTATAGTGACTAGTAGTCTAACAGTAGGCCTACCTAGTATAGTGACTAGTAGTCTAACAGTAGGCCTACCTAGTATAGTGACTAGTAGTCTAACAGCAGGTCTACCTAGTATAGTGACTAGTAGTCTAACAGTAGGCCTACCCAGTATAGTGACTAGTAGTCTAACAGTAGGCCTACCTAGTATAGTGACTAGTAGTCTAACAGCAGGCCTACCTAGTATAGTGACTAATAGTCTAACACTAGGCCTAAACAGTATAGTGACTAGTTGCCTAACAGTAGGCCTACCCGGTATAGTGACTAGTAGTCTAACAGTAGGCCTACGCATTACGGTGACTAGTAATCTAACAGTAGTCCTACCCAGTATAGTGACTAGTAGTCTAACAGTAGGCCTACCCATTACGGTGACTAGTAATCTAACAGTAGGCCTACCCAGTATAGTGACTAGTAGTCTAACAGCAGGCCTACCCAGTATAGTGACTAGTAGTCTAACAGTAGGCCTACCCAGTATAGTGACTAGTAATCTAACAGTAGTCCTACCCAGTATAGTGACTAGTAGTCTAACAGTAGGCCTACCCATTACGGTGACTAGTAATCTAACTGTAGGCCTACCTAGTATAGTGACTAGTAGTCTAACAGTAGGCCTACCCATTACGGTGACTAGTAATCTAACAGTAGGCCTACCCAGTATAGTGACTAGTAGTCTAACTGTAGGTCTACCCATCATAGTGACTAGTAGTCTAACACTAGGCATAAACAGTATAGTGACTAGTTGCCTAACAGTAGGCCTACCAATATGGTGACTAGTAGTCTAACAGTAGGCATACCTAGTATAGTGACTAGTAGTCTAACAGTAGACCTAAACAGTTAGTGACTAGTAGTCTAACAGTAGGCCTAAACAGTTAGTGACTAGTAGTCTAACAGCAGGCCTACCTACTATAGTGACTAGTAGTCTAACAGTAGGCCTACCCAGTATAGTGACTAGTAGTCTAACAGTAGGCCTACCTAGTATAGTGACTAGTAGTCTAAAAGTAGGCCTACCTAGTATAGTGACTAGTAGTCTAACAGTAGACCTACCCAATATTATGACTAGCAATCCTACCCAGTATAGTGACTTATAACCTAACAGTAAGCCTACCCAGTATAGTGACTAGTAGTCTAACAGTAGGCCTACCCAGTATAGAAACTAGTAGTCTAACAGTAGTCCTACCTAGTATAGTGACTAGTAGTCTAACAGCAGGACTACCTAGTATAGTGACTTATAGTCTAACAGTAGGCCTACCTAGTATAGTGACTAGTAGTCTAACAGTAGGCCTACCCAGTATAGTGACTAGTAGTCTAACAGTAGTCCTACCTAGTATAGTGACTAGTAGTCTAACAGTAGGCCTACCCATCATAGTGACTAGTAGTCTAACAGTAGGCCTACCTAGTATAGTGACTAGTAGTCTACCAGTAGGCCTACCCAGTATAGTGACTAGTAGTCTAACAGTAGTCCTACCTAGTATAGTGACTAGTAGTCTAACAGTAGGCCTACCCTGTATAGTGACTAGTAGTCTAACAGTAGGCCTACCCAGTATAGTGACTAGTAGTCTAACAGTAGTCCTACCTAGTATAGTGACTAGTAGTCTAACATCAGGCCTACCTAGTATAGTGACTAGTAGTCTAACAGTAGTCCTACCCAGTATAGTGACTAGTAGTCTAACAGTAGGCCTACCCAGTATGGTGACTAGTAGTCTAACAGTAGACCTACCCAATATTATGACTAGCAATCCAACCCAGTATAGTGACTTATAACCTAACAGTAAGCCTACCCAGTATAGTGACTAGTAGTCTAACAGTAGGCCTACCTAGTATAGTGACTAATAGTCTAACAGTAGGCCTACCCAGTATAGTGACTAGTAGTCTAACAGTATTCCTACACAGTATAGTGACTAGTAGTCTAACAGTAGGCCTACCTAGTATAGTGACTAGTAGTCTAACAGTAGTCCTACTCAGTATAGTGACTAGTAGTCTAACAGTAGGCCTACCCAGTATAGTGATTAGTAGTCTAACAGTAGACCTACCCAGTATAGTGACTAGTAGTCTAACAGTAGGCCTACCTAGTATAGTGACTAGTAGTCTAACAGTAGTCCTACTCAGTATAGTGACTAGTAGTCTAACAGTAGGCCTACCCAGTATAGTGACTAGTAGTCTAACAGTAGACCTACCCAGTATAGTGACTAGTAGTCTAACAGTAGACCTACCCAGTATAGTGACTAGTAGTCTAACAGCAGGCCTACCTAGTATAGTGACTAGTAGTCTAACTGTAGACCTACCCAGTATAGTGACTAGTTGTCTAACAGTAGTCCTACCTAGTATAGTGACTAGTAGTCTAACAGTAGGCCTACCTAGTATAGTGACTAGTAGTCTAACAGTAGGCCTACCCAGTATAGTGACTAGTAGTCTAACAGTAGACCTACCCAGTATAGTGACTAGTAGTCTAACAGCAGGCCTACCTAGTATAGTGACTAGTAGTCTAACTGTAGACCTACCCAGTATAGTGACTAGTAGTCTAACAGTAGGCCTACCTAGTATAGTGACTAGTAGTCTAAAAGTAGGCCTACCTAGTATAGTGACTAGTAGTCTAACAGTAGACCTACCCAAGATTATGACTAGCAATCCTACCCAGTATAGTGACTTATAACCTAACAGTAAGCCTACCCAGTATAGTGACTAGTAGTCTAACAGTAGGCCTACCCAGTATAGTGACTAGTAGTCTAACAGTAGTCCTACCTAGTATAGTGACTAGTAGTCTAACAGCAGGACTACCTAGTATAGTGACTTATAGTCTAACAGTAGGCCTACCTAGTATAGTGACTAGTAGTCTAACAGTAGGCCTACCCAGTATAGTGACTAGTAGTCTAACAGTAGTCCTACCTAGTATAGTGACTAGTAGTCTAACAGTAGGCCTACCCATCATAGTGACTAGTAGTCTAACAGTAGGCCTACCTAGTATAGTGACTAGTAGTCTACCAGTAGGCCTACCCAGTATAGTGACTAGTAGTCTAACAGTAGTCCTACCTAGTATAGTGACTAGTAGTCTAACAGTAGGCCTACCCTGTATAGTGACTAGTAGTCTAACAGTAGGCCTACCCAGTATAGTGACTAGTAGTCTAACAGTAGTCCTACCTAGTATAGTGACTAGTAGTCTAACAGCAGGCCTACCTAGTATAGTGACTAGTAGTCTAACAGTAGTCCTACCCAGTATAGTGACTAGTAGTCTAACAGTAGGCCTACCCAGTATGGTGACTTGTAGTCTAACAGTAGACCTACCCAATATTATGACTAGCAATCCTACCCAGTATAGTGACTTATAACCTAACAGTAAGCCTACCCAGTATAGTGACTAGTAGTCTAACAGTAGGCCTACCTAGTATAGTGACTAATAGTCTAACAGTAGGCCTACCCAGTATAGTGACTAGTTGTCTAACAGTAGTCCTACTCAGTATAGTGACTAGTTGTCTAACAGTAGTCCTACTCAGTATAGTGACTAGTAGTCTAACAGTAGGCCTACCCAGTATAGTGACTAGTAGTCTAACAGTAGGCCTACCCAGTATAGCTACTAGTAGTCTAACAGTATTCCTACACAGTATAGTGACTAGTAGTCTAACAGTAGGCCTACCTAGTATAGTGACTAGTAGTCTAACAGTAGTCCTACTCAGTATAGTGACTAGTAGTCTAACAGTAGGCCTACCCAGTATAGTGACTAGTAGTCTAACAGTAGACCTACCCAGTATAGTGACTAGTAGTCTAACAGTAGGCCTACCTAGTATAGTGACTAGTAGTCTAACAGTAGTCCTACTCAGTATAGTGACTAGTAGTCTAACAGTAGGCCTACCCAGTATAGTGACTAGTAGTCTAACAGTAGACCTACCCAGTATAGTGACTAGTAGTCTAACAGTAGACCTACCCAGTATAGTGACTAGTAGTCTAACAGCAGGCCTACCTAGTATAGTGACTAGTAGTCTAACTGTAGACCTACCCAGTATAGTGACTAGTTGTCTAACAGTAGTCCTACCTAGTATAGTGACTAGTAGTCTAACAGTAGGCCTACCCAGTATAGTGACTAGTAGTCTAACAGTAGGCCTACCCAGTATAGTGACTAGTAGTCTAACAGTAGGCCTACCCAGTATAGTGACTAGTAGTCTAACAGTATTCCTACACAGTATAGTGACTAGTAGTCTAACAGTAGGCCTACCTAGTATAGTGACTAGTAGTCTAACAGTAGTCCTACTCAGTATAGTGACTAGTAGTCTAACAGTAGGCCTACCTAGTATAGTGACTAGTAGTCTAACTGTAGACCTACCTAGTATAGTGACTAGTAGTCTAACAGTAGGCCTACCCAGTATAGTGACTAGTAGTCTAAAAGTAGGCCTACCCAGTATAGTGACTAGTAGTCTAACAGTAGGCCTACCCAGTATAGTGACTAGTAGTCTAACAGTAGGCCTACTCAGTATAGTGACTAGTAGTCTAACAGTAGGCCTACCCAGTATAGTGACTAGTAGTCTAACAGTAGACCTACCCAGTATAGTGACTAGTAGTCTAACAGTAGACCTACCCAGTATAGTGACTAGTAGTCTAACAGTAGACCTACCCAGTATAGTGACTAGTAGTCTAACAGTAGGCCTACCCAGTATAGTGACTAGTAGTCTACCAGTAGTCCTACTCAGTATAGTGACTAGTAGTCTAACAGTAGGCCTACCCAGTATAGTGACTAGTAGTCTAACAGTAGACCTACCCAGTATAGTGACTAGTAGTCTAACAGTAGACCTACCCAGTATAGTGACTAGTAGTCTAACAGCAGGCCTACCTAGTATAGTGACTAGTAGTCTAACTGTAGACCTACCTAGTATAGTGACTAGTAGTCTAACAGTAGGCCTACCTAGTATAGTGACTAGTAGTCTAACTGTAGACCTACCTAGTATAGTGACTAGTAGTCTAACTGTAGACCTACCTAGTATAGTGACTAGTAGTCTAACAGTAGGCCTACCTAGTATAGTGACTAGTAGTCTAACAGTAGGCCTACCCAGTATAGTGACTAGTAGTCTAACAGTAGGCCTACCTAGTATAGTGACTAGTAGTCTAACTGTAGACCTACCTAGTATAGTGACTAGTAGTCTCAACAGTAGGCCTACCTAGTATAGTGACTAGTAGTCTAACAGTAGGCCTACCGCAGTATAGTGACTAGTAGTCCAACAGTAGGCCTACCTAGTAAAGTGACTAGTAGTCTAACAGTATGCCTAACCAGTATAGTGACTAGTAGTCTAACAGTAGGCCTACCCAGTATAGTGACTATTAGTCTAACAGTAGGCCTAACCAGTATAGTGACTAGTAGTGTAACAGTATGCCTACCCATTATGGTGACTAGTAGTCTAACAGCAGGCCTACCTAGTATAGTGACTAGTAGTCTAACAGTAGGCCTACCTAGTATAGTGACTAGTAGTCTAACTGTAGACCTACCTAGTATAGTTACTAGTAGTCTAACAGTAGGCCTACCTAGTATAGTGACTAGTAGTCTAACAGTAGTCCTACCTAGTATAGAGACTAGTAGTCTAACAGTAGGCCTACCTAGTATAGTGACTAGTAGTCTAACAGTAGACCTACCCTATATTATGACTAGCAATCCTACCCAGTATAGTGACTTATAGTCTAACAGTAGTCCTACCTAGTATAGTGACTAGTAGTCTAACAGCAGGCCTACCTAGTATAGTGACTTATGGTCTAACAGTAGACCTACCCAGTATAGTTACTAGTAGTCTAACTGCAAGCCTACCTAGTATAGTGACTTATGGTCTAACAGTAGACCTACCCAGTATAGTTACTAGTAGTCTAACAGCAGGCCTACCTAGTATAGTGGCTAGTAGTCTAACAGTAGGCCTACCTAGTATAGTGACTAGTAGTCTAACAGTAGACCTACCCTATATTATGACTAGCAATCCTACCCAGTATAGTGACTTATCGTCTAACAGTAGTCCTACCTAGTATAGTGACTAGTAGTCTAACAGCAGGCCTACCTAGTATAGTGACTTATGGTCTAACAGTAGACCTACCCAGTATAGTTACTAGTAGTCTAACTGCAAGCCTACCTAGTATAGTGACTAGTAGTCTAACAGTAGGCCTACCTAGTATAGTGACAAGTAGACTAACAGTAGTCCTACCTAGTATAGTGACTAGTAGTCTAACAGCAGGCCTACCTAGTATAGTGACTTATGGTCTAACAGTAGACCTACCCAGTATAGTTACTAGTAGTCTAACAGCAGGCCTACCTAGTATAGTGGCTAGTAGTCTAACTGTAGGCCTACCTAGTATAGTGACTAGTAGACTAACAGTAGTCCTACCTAGTATAGTGCCTAGTAGTCTAACAGCAGGCCTACCTAGTATAGTGACGTATGGTCTAACAGTAGACCTACCCAGTATAGTTACTAGTAGTCTAACAGCAAGCCTACCTAGTATAGTGACTAGTAGTCTAACAGCAGGCCTACCTAGTATAGTGACTAGTAGTCTAACAGTAGGCCTACCTAGTATAGTGACTAGTAGTCTAACAGTAGGCCTACCTAGTATAGTGACTTATAGTCTAACAGTAGACCTACCCAGTATAGTGACTAGTAGTCTAACAGTAGACCTACCCAGTATAGTGACTAGTAGTCTAACAGTAGTCCTACCTAGTATAGAGACTAGTAGTCTAACAGTAGGCCTACCTAGTATAGTGACTAGTAGTCTAACAGCAGGCCTACCCAGTATAGTGACTAGTAGTCTAACAGTAGGCCTACCTAGTATAGTGCCTAGTAGTCTAACAGCAGGCCTACCTAGTATAGTGACTTATGGTCTAACAGTAGACCTACCCAGTATAGTTACTAGTAGTCTAACAGCAAGTCTACCTAGTATAGTGACTAGTAGTCTAACAGCAGGCCTACCTAGTATAGTGACTAGTAGTCTAACAGTAGGCCTACCTAGTATAGTGACTAGTAGTCTAACAGTAGGCCTACCTAGTATAGTGACTTATAGTCTAACAGTAGACCTACCCAGTATAGTGACTTATGGTCTAACAGTAGACCTACCCAGTATAGTTACTAGTAATCTAACTGCAAGCCTACCTAGTATAGTGACTAGTAGTCTAACAGTAGGCCTACCTAGTATAGTGACTAGTAGACTAACAGTAGTCCTACCTAGTATAGTGCCTAGTAGTCTAACAGCAGGCCTACCTAGTATAGTGACTTATGGTCTAACAGTAGACCTACCCAGTATAGTTACTAGTAGTCTAACAGCAAGCCTACCTAGTATAGTGACTAGTAGTCTAACAGCAGGCCTACCTAGTATATTGACTAGTAGTCTAACAGTAGGCCTACCTAGTATAGTGACTAGTAGTCTAACATTAGGCCTACCTAGTATAGTGACTTATAGTCTAACAGTAGACCTACCCAGTATAGAGACTAGTAGTCTAACAGTAGGCCTACCCAGTATAGAGACTAGTAGTCTAACAGTAGGCCTACCTAGTATAGTGACTAGTAATCTAACAGCAGGCCTACCCAGTATAGTGACTAGTAGTCTAACAGTAGGCCTACCCAGTATAGTGACTAGTAGTCTAACAGTAGTCCTACCCAGTATAGTGACTAGTAGTCTAACAGCAGGACTACCTAGTATAGTGACTAGTAGTCTAACAGTAGGCCTACCTAGTATAGTGACTAGTAGTCTAACAGTAGGCCTACCCAGTATAGTGACTAGTAGTCTAACAGTAGGCCTACCCAGTATTATGACTAGCAGTCCTACCCAGTATAGTGACTAGTAGACTAACAGTAGGCCTACCTAGTATAATGACTAGTAGTCCTACCCAGTATAGTGACTAGTAGACTAACAGTAGGCCTACCCAGTTTAGTGACTAGTAGTCTAACAGTAGGCCTACCTAGTATAGTGACTAGTAGTCTAACAGTAGACCTACCCAGTATAGTGACTAGTAGTCTAACAGTAGGCCTACCCATTATAGTGACTAGTAGTCTAACAGTAGGCCTACCCGGTATAGTGACTAGTAGGCCTACCCATTATAATGACCAGTAGTCTAACAGTATTTCTACCCAGTATAGTGACTAGTAGACTAACAGTAGGCCTACCCATTATAGTGACTGGTAGTCCTACCCAGTACAGTGACTAGTAGTCTAACAGTAGGCCTACCCATTATAGTGACTGGTAGTCCTACCCAGTACAGTGACTAGTAGTCTAACAGTAGGTCTACCCAGTATAGTGACTAGTAGTCTAACAGTAGGCCTACCCAGTATAGTGACTAGTAGTCTAACAGTAGGCCTACCTAGTATAGTGACTAGTAGTCTAACAGTAGGCCTACCTAGTATAGTGACTAGTAGTCTAACAGTAGGCCTACCTAGTATAGTTACTAGTAGTCTAACAGTAGGCCTACCCAGTATAGAGACTAGTAGTCTAACAGTAGGCCTACCCAGTATAGTGACTAGTAGTCTAACAGTAGGCCTACCCAGTATAGTGACTAGTAGTCTACCTGTAGGCCTACCCTGTATAGTGACTAGTAGTCTAACAGTAGGCCTACCTAGTATAGTGACTAGTAGGCCTACCTAGTATAGTGACTAGTAGTCTAACAGTAGGCCTAGCAAGTACAGAGACTAGTAGTCTAACAGTAGGCCTACCTAGTATAGTGACTAGTAGTCCTACCCAGTATAGTGACTTATAGTCTAACAGTAGGCCTACCTAGTATAGTGACTAGTAGTCTAACAGTAGGCCTACCCAGTATTATGACTAGTAGTCCTACCCAGTATAGTGACTTATAGTCTAACAGTAGGCCTACCTAGTATAGTGACTAGTAGTCTAACAGTAGGCCTACCCAGTATAGTGACTAGTAGTCTAACAGTAGGCCTACCTAGTATAGTGACTAGTAGTCTAACAGTAGACCTACCCATTATAGTGACCAGTAGTCTAACAGTAGGCCTACCCATTATAGTGACCAGTAGACTAACAGTAGGCCTATCCAGTATTATGACTAGTAGGCCTACCCAGTATAGTGACTAGTAGTCTAACAGTAGGCCTACCCATTATAGTGACCAGTAGACTAACAGTAGGCCTATCCAGTATTATGACTAGTAGGCCTACCCAGTATAGTGACTAGTAGTCTAACAGTAGGCCTACCTAGTATAGTGACTAGTAGTCTAACAGTAGACCTACCCATTATAGTGACCAGTAGACTAACAGTAGGCCTATCCAGTATTATGACTAGTAGGCCTACCCAGTATAGTGACTAGTAGTCTAACAGTAGACCTACCCAGTATAGTGACTAGTAGTCTAACAGTAGACCTACCCAGTATAGTGACTAGTAGTCTAACAGCAGGCCTACCTAGTATAGTGACTAGTAGTCTAACTGTAGACCTACCCAGTATAGTGACTAGTTGTCTAACAGTAGACCTACCTAGTATAGTGACTAGTAGTCTAACAGTAGGCCTACCTAGTATAGTGACTAGTAGTCTAACAGTAGGCCTACCCAGTATAGTGACTAGTTGTCTAACAGTAGTCCTACTCAGTATAGTGACTAGTAGTCTAACAGTAGGCCTACCCAGTATAGTGACTAGTAGTCTAACAGTAGGCCTACCCAGTACAGTGACTAGTAGTCTAACAGTATTCCTACACAGTATAGTGACTAGTAGTCTAACAGTAGGCCTACCTAGTATAGTGACTAGTAGTCTAACAGTAGTCCTACTCAGTATAGTGACTAGTAGTCTAACAGTAGGCCTACCTAGTATAGTGACTAGTAGTCTAACTGTAGACCTACCTAGTATAGTGACTAGTAGTCTAACAGTAGGCCTACCCAGTATAGTGACTAGTAGTCTAAAAGTAGGCCTACCCAGTTCAGTGACTAGTAGTCTAACAGTAGGCCTACCCAGTATAGTGACTAGTAGTCTAACAGTAGGCCTACTCAGTATAGTGACTAGTAGTCTAACAGTAGGCCTACCCAGTATAGTGACTAGTAGTCTAACAGTAGACCTACCCAGTATAGTGACTAGTAGTCTAACAGTAGACCTACCCAGTATAGTGACTAGTAGTCTAACAGTAGACCTACCCAGTATAGTGACTAGTAGTCTAACAGTAGGCCTACCCAGTATAGTGACTAGTAGTCTACCAGTAGTCCTACTCAGTATAGTGACTAGTAGTCTAACAGTAGGCCTACCCAGTATAGTGACTAGTAGTCTAACAGTAGACCTACCCAGTATAGTGACTAGTAGTCTAACAGTAGACCTACCCAGTATAGTGACTAGTAGTCTAACAGCAGGCCTACCTAGTATAGTGACTAGTAGTCTAACTGTAGACCTACCTAGTATAGTGACTAGTAGTCTAACAGTAGGCCTACCCAGTATAGTGACTAGTAGTCTAACAGTAGGCCTACCCAGTATAGTGACTAGTAGTCTAACAGTAGACCTACCTAGTATAGTGACTAGTAGTCTAACAGTAGGCCTACCCAGTATAGTGACTAGTAGTCTAACAGTAGGCCTACCCAGTATAGTGACTAGTAGTCTAACAGTAGGCCTACCTAGTATAGTGACTAGTAGTCTAACTGTAGACCTACCTAGTATAGTGACTAGTAGTCTAACAGTAGGCCTACCTAGTATAGTGACTAGTAGTCTAACAGTAGGCCTACCCAGTATAGTGACTAGTAGTCTAACAGTAGGCCTACCTAGTAAAGTGACTAGTAGTCTAACAGTATGCCTAACCAGTATAGTGACTAGTAGTCTAACAGTAGGCCTACCCAGTATAGTGACTATTAGTCTAACAGTAGGCCTAACCAGTATAGTGACTAGTAGTGTAACAGTATGCCTACCCATTATGGTGACTAGTAGTCTAACAGCAGGCCTACCTAGTATAGTGACTAGTAGTCTAACAGTAGGCCTACCTAGTATAGTGACTAGTAGTCTAACTGTAGACCTACCTAGTATAGTTACTAGTAGTCTAACAGTAGGCCTACCTAGTATAGTGACTAGTAGTCTAACAGTAGTCCTACCTAGTATAGAGACTAGTAGTCTAACAGTAGGTCTACCTAGTATAGTGACTAGTAGTCTAACAGTAGACCTACCCTATATTATGACTAGCAATCCTACCCAGTATAGTGACTTATAGTCTAACAGTAGTCCTACCTAGTATAGTGACTAGTAGTCTAACAGCAGGCCTACCTAGTATAGTGACTTATGGTCTAACAGTAGACCTACCCAGTATAGTTACTAGTAGTCTAACTGCAAGCCTACCTAGTATAGTGACTTATGGTCTAACAGTAGACCTACCCAGTATAGTTACTAGTAGTCTAACAGCAGGCCTACCTAGTATAGTGGCTAGTAGTCTAACAGTAGGCCTACCTAGTATAGTGACTAGTAGTCTAACAGTAGACCTACCTTATATTATGACTAGCAATCCTACCCAGTATAGTGACTTATAGTCTAACAGTAGTCCTACCTAGTATAGTGACTAGTAGTCTAACAGCAGGCCTACCTAGTATAGTGACTTATGGTCTAACAGTAGACCTACCCAGTATAGTTACTAGTAGTCTAACAGCAGGCCTACCTAGTATAGTGGCTAGTAGTCTAACTGTAGGCCTACCTAGTATAGTGACTAGTAGACTAACAGTAGTCCTACCTAGTATAGTGCCTAGTAGTCTAACAGCAGGCCTACCTAGTATAGTGACGTATGGTCTAACAGTAGACCTACCCAGTATAGTTACTAGTAGTCTAACAGCAAGCCTACCTAGTATAGTGACTAGTAGTCTAACAGCAGGCCTACCTAGTATAGTGACTAGTAGTCTAACAGTAGGCCTACCTAGTATAGTGACTAGTAGTCTAACAGTAGGCCTACCTAGTATAGTGACTTATAGTCTAACAGTAGACCTACCCAGTATAGTGACTAGTAGTCTAACAGTAGGCCTACCCAGTATAGTGACTAGTAGTCTAACAGTAGTCCTACCTAGTATAGAGACTAGTAGTCTAACAGTAGGCCTACCTAGTATAGTGACTAGTAGTCTAACAGCAGGCCTACCCAGTATAGTGACTAGTAGTCTAACAGTAGGCCTACCTAGTATAGTGCCTAGTAGTCTAACAGCAGGCCTACCTAGTATAGTGACTTATGGTCTAACAGTAGACCTACACAGTATAGTTACTAGTAGTCTAACAGCAAGCCTACCTAGTATAGTGACTAGTAGTCTAACAGCAGGCCTACCTAGTATAGTGACTAGTAGTCTAACAGTAGGCCTACCTAGTATAGTGACTAGTAGTCTAACAGTAGGCCTACCTAGTATAGTGACTTATAGTCTAACAGTAGACCTACCCAGTATAGTTACTAGTAGTCTAACAGCAAGCCTACCTAGTATAGTGACTAGTAGTCTAACAGCAGGCCTACCTAGTATAGTGACTAGTAGTCTAACAGTAGGCCTACCTAGTATAGTGACTAGTAGTCTAACATTAGGCCTACCTAGTATAGTGACTTATAGTCTAACAGTAGACCTACCCAGTATAGTTACTAGTAGTCTAACAGCAAGCCTACCTAGTATAGTGACTAGTAGTCTAACAGCAGGCCTACCTAGTATAGTGACTAGTAGTCTAACATTAGGCCTACCTAGTATAGTGACTTATAGTCTAACAGTAGACCTACCCAGTATAGAGACTAGTAGTCTAACAGTAGGCCTACCCAGTATAGAGACTAGTAGTCTAACAGTAGGCCTACCTAGTATAGTGACTAGTAGTCTAACAGCAGGCCTACCCAGTATAGTGACTAGTAGTCTAACAGTAGGCCTACCCAGTATAGTGACTAGTAGTCTAACAGTAGTCCTACCTAGTATAGAGACTAGTAGTCTAACAGTAGGCCTACCTAGTATAGTGACTAGTAGTCTAACAGCAGGCCTACCCAGTATAGTGACTAGTAGTCTAACAGTAGTCCTACCCAGTATAGTGACTAGTAGTCTAACAGCAGGACTACCTAGTATAGTGACTATTAGTCTAACAGTAGGCCTACCTAGTATAGTGACTAGTAGTCTAACAGTAGGCCTACCCAGTATAGTGACTAGTAGTCTAACAGTAGGCCTACCCAGTATTATGACTAGCAGTCCTACCCAGTATAGTGACTAGTAGACTAACAGTAGGCCTACCTAGTATAATGACTAGTAGTCCTACCCAGTATAGTGACTAGTAGACTAACAGTAGGCCTACCCAGTTTAGTGACTAGTAGTCTAACAGTAGGCCTACCTAGTATAGTGACTAGTAGTCTAACAGTAGACCTACCCAGTATAGTGACTAGTAGTCTAACAGTAGGTCTACCCATTATAGTGACTAGTAGTCTAACAGTAGGTCTACCCGGTATAGTGACTAGTAGGCCTACCCATTATAATGACCAGTAGTCTAACAGTATTTCTACCCAGTATAGTGACTAGTAGACTAACAGTAGGCCTACCCATTATAGTGACTGGTAGTCCTACCCAGTACAGTGACTAGTAGTCTAACAGTAGGCCTACCCATTATAGTGACTGGTAGTCCTACCCAGTACAGTGACTAGTAGTCTAACAGTAGGCCTACCCAGTATAGTGACTAGTAGTCTAACAGTAGGCCTACCCAGTATAGTGACTAGTAGTCTAACAGTAGGCCTACCTAGTATAGTGACTAGTAGTCTAACAGTAGGCCTACCCTGTATAGTGACTAGTAGTCTAACAGTAGGCCTACCTAGTATAGTGACTAGTAGTCTAACAGTAGGCCTACCTAGTATAGTTACTAGTAGTCTAACAGTAGGCCTACCCAGTATAGAGACTAGTAGTCTAACAGTAGGCCTACCCAGTATAGTGACTAGTAGTCTAACAGTAGGCCTACCCAGTATAGTGACTAGTAGTCTACCTGTAGGCCTACCCTGTATAGTGACTAGTAGTCTAACAGTAGGCCTACCTAGTATAGTGACTAGTAGGCCTACCTAGTATAGTGACTAGTAGTCTAACAGTAGGCCTAGCAAGTACAGAGACTAGTAGTCTAACAGTAGGCCTACCTAGTATAGTGACTAGTAGTCCTACCCAGTATAGTGACTTATAGTCTAACAGTAGGCCTACCTAGTATAGTGACTAGTAGTCTAACAGTAGGCCTACCCAGTATTATGACTAGTAGTCCTACCCAATATAGTGACTTATAGTCTAACAGTAGGCCTACCTAGTATAGTGACTAGTAGTCTAACAGTAGGCCTACCCAGTATAGTGACTAGTAGTCTAACAGTAGGCCTACCTAGTATAGTGACTAGTAGTCTAACAGTAGACCTACCCATTATAGTGACCAGTAGTCTAACAGTAGGCCTACCCATTATAGTGACCAGTAGACTAACAGTAGGCCTATCCAGTATTATGACTAGTAGGCCTACCCAGTATAGTGACTAGTAGTCTAACAGTAGGCCTACCTAGTATAGTGACTAGTAGTCTAACAGTAGACCTACCCATTATAGTGACCAGTAGACTAACAGTAGGCCTATCCAGTATTATGACTAGTAGGCCTACCCAGTATAGTGACTAGTAGTCTAACAGTAGGCCTACCTAGTATAGTTACTAGTAATCTAACAGTAGGCCTACCTAGTATAGTTACTAGTAGTCTAACAGTAGGCCTACCCAGTATAGTGACTAGTAGTCTAACAGTAGGCCTACCTAGTATAGTTACTAGTAGTCTAACAGTAGGCCTACCTAGTATAGTGACTAGTTGCCTAACAGTAGGCCTACCCAGTATAGTGACTAGTAGTCTAACAGTAGACCTACCCAGTATAGTGACTAGTAGTCTAACAGTAGGCCTACCCAGTATAGTGACTAGTAGTCTAACAGTAGGCCTACCCAGTATAGTGACTAGTAGTCTAACAGTAGGCCTACCTAGTATAGTGAATAGTAGTCTAACAGTAGGCCTACCTAGTATAGTGACTAGTAGTCTAACAGTAGGCCTACCTAGTATAGTTACTAGTAGTCTAACAGTAGGCCTACCTAGTATAGTGAATAGTAGTCTAACAGTAATCTATATCATACAGGAGAGATTCACCTGGCATGCTATAAAATTAATTAATTCTGAAAAGAGATTAGGAGAGTCTAGACCCCTCAAATTCGAATCTGGAACTCAAAGCCAGTTCCACTGCTTTTTTCCTCATTCTTCCCCTGTAATCAGGGACTGATTTAGACCTGGGACACCAGGTTGATGCAATGAATGATCATGTAGATGCGGCTGCTGCCTATTGAAATCACTGGCCACATTAAGAAATGCAACAGTATTCAATTTAATAATATTTACATATCTTGCACTACTCATCTCATATGTATATACTGCGTTCTATTCTATAATATTATACTGTATCTTAGTCCATGCCGCTCTGTCATTGCTTGTCCATATATGTATATATTCTTAAATTCCATTCCTTACTAGTTTTGTGTGTATTGGGTATATGTTGTGAAATTGTTAAATATTACTTGTTAGATATTACTGCACTGTCGGAGCTAGAAGCACAAGCATTTCGCTACACCCGCTATAACATCTGCTAAACACGTGTATGTGACAAATAACATTTGATTTGTAGAAGAGAAGAGCAGAAGTATTTCTGACCTCCAGGGTGGAATTTGAATACCCCTGGTCTAGACTGACCACACCTTTGCACACACGTTACATTGAAAATAACAGTTTGATGATTGTCAATACAAACTAAAAAGGTCAAATGAGATTTTGTAATTACTCTGTACATATAAAATCAACATGTTATTTCATTGTGAGATAGATAGGTAAACATCTTCATGCAGATGGATGGAGTAACCATAGCAGCACACCTTCCTAGTCTGTTTTTCCGATTGCTTTTTAAAATGGCATCAGAATGGCACCATGCACGGTATTCATCAGCAAAATGGCATAATCTTCTTATGGGTACAAGGACACAGTAACAATAGCTAGCCAACTGCCAGTGCCAGGGAAAATAAACTGGAACTATACTGGATGAAAGCCCAGCAGTTCTGCTTGGAATTAATTTAACTAACTATAGGTCGAATTGTTTAAAAAATGTAACAGTTGAATTATTAACCATTATTCTCTATCCTAGACTGAAGGTCAGATGAGATGATTCATTGTGAAATATTGTTCACAGTTCACTCTTCCCTTACTGAAATATACAATATACCAGGTAACGTTGCTCATTCGGGAACAATCATCACAATTCTCATAGCGTGCCTTTTAATACTCCTGACACTTTATCTTCCTATCTCGTGTTAATAAGCAACATCTTGCCTTTGGGAATCTCTTGTATCTTTCTCCCTTATTAGAGAAATATTTCCGCTCTGTCTTGAGCTGTATCCAGGACATAAATAAACCATTTTCGCTCGCATCACTACTCACTGAGAAGAAATCTGCCACAGGAAATTACCATGGGTGTCGTTTCAGATCCAACCTTAATCCAAGGTAGAAATAAGCTTGCTGGGGATGTAGCAACTTTAGGAAGCTGGGGGCATTAGCCTCAAGACTTCATGATCAACCCTAAAAGCTTATTTACAGACTGGATGTAGCTACAGTACAACATTGGCTTACAATGTACAGTGGGGAGAACAAGTATTTGATACACTGCCGATTTTGCAGGTTTTCCTATTTACAAAGCATGTAGAGGTCTGTACTTTTTATCATAGGTACACTTCAACTGTGAGAGACGGAATCTAAAACAAAAATCCAGAAAATCACATTGTATGATTTTTAAGTAATTAATTTGCATTTTATTGCATGACATACAGTGGGGAGAACAAGTATTTGATACACTGCCGATTTTGCAGGTTTTCCTACTTACAAAGCACGTAGAGGTCTGTAATTTTTTATCATAGGTACACTTCAACTGTGAGAGACGGAATCACATTGTATGATTTTTAAGTAATTAATTTGCATTTTATTGCATGACATAAGTATTTGATCACCTACCAACCAGTAAGAATTCCGGCTCTCACAGACCTGTTAGTTTTTCTTTAAGAAGCCCTCCTGTTCTCCACTCATTACCTGTATTAACTGCAGCTGTTTGAACTCGTTACCTGTATAAAAGACACCAGTCCACACACTCAATCAAACAGACTCCAACCTCTACACGATGGCCAAGACCAGAGAGCTGTGTAAGGACATCAGGGATAAAATTGTAGACCTGCACAAGGCTGGGATGGGCTACAGGACAATAGGCAAGCAGCTTGGTGAGAAGGCAACAACTGTTGGCGCAATTATTAGAAAATGGAAGAAGTTCAAGATGACGGTCAATCACACTCGGTCTGGGGCTCCATGCGAGATCTCACCTCGTGGGGCATCAATGATCATGAGGAAGGTCAAGACCTGGTCAAGACCTACAGGAAACGTTTGATCTCTGTAATTGCAAACAAAGGTTTCTGTACCAAATATTAAGTTCTGCTTTTCTGATGTATCAAATACTTATGTCATGCAATAAAATGCAAATTAATTACTTAAAAATCATACAATGTGATTTTCTGGATTTTTGGTGTCTTCAGTTGAAGTGTACCTATGATAAAAATTACAGACCTCTACATGCTTTGTAAGTAGGAAAACTTGCATAATCGGCAGTGTATCAAATACTTGTTCTCCCCACTGTAAGTATTTGATACATCAGAAAAGCAGAACTTAATATTTGGTGCAGAAACCTTTGTTTGCAATTACAGAGATCATACGTTTCCTGTAGGTCTTGACCATGTTTGCACACACTGCAGCAGGGATTTTGGCCCACTCCTCCATACAGACCTTCTCCAGATCCTTTAGGTTTCGGGGCTGTCGCTGGGCAATACGGACTTTCAGCTCCCTCCAAAGATTTTCTATTGGGTTCAGGTCTGGAGACTGGCTAGGCCACTCCAGGACCTTGAGATGCTTCTTACGGAGCCACTCCTTAGTTGCCCTGGCTGTGTGTTTCGGGTCATTGTCATGCTGGAAGACCCAGCCACGACCCATCTTCAATGCTCTTACTGAGGGAAGGAGGTTGTTGGCCAAGATCTCGCGATACATGGCCCCATCCATCCTCCCCTCAAATACAGTGCAGTTGTCCTGTCCCCTTTGCAGAAAAGTATCCCCAAAGAATGACGTTTCCACCTCCATGCTTCACGGTTGGGATGGTGTTCTTGGGGTTGTACTCATCCTTCTTCTTCCTCCAAACACGGCGAGTGGAGTTTAGACCAAAAAGCTCTATTTTTGTCTCATCAGACCACATGACCTTCTCCCATTCCACCTCTGGATCATCCAGATGGTAATTGGCAAACTTCAGACGGGCCTGGACATGCGCTGGCTTGAGCAGGGGGACCTTGCGTGCGCTGCAGGATTTTAATCCATGACGGCGTAGTGTGTTACTAATGGTTTTCTTTGAGACTGTGGTCCCAGCTCTCTTCAGGTCATTGACCAGGTCCTGCCGTGTAGTTCTGGGCTGATCCCTCACCTTCCTCATGATCATTGATGCCCCACGAGGTGAGATATTGCATGGAGCCCCAGACCGAAGGTGATTGACCGTCATCTTGAACTTCTTCCATTTTCTAATAATTGCGCCAACAGTTGTTGCCTTCTCACCAAGCTGCTTGCCTATTGTCCTGTAGCCCATCCCAGCCTTGTGCAGGTCTACAATTTTATCCCTGATGTCCTTACACAGCTCTCTGGTCTTGGCCATCGTGTAGAGGTTGGAGTCTGTTTGATTGAGTGTGTGGACTGGTGTCTTTTATACAGGTAACGAGTTCAAACAGCTGCAGTTAATACAGGTAATGAGTGGAGAACAGGAGGGCTTCTTAAAGAAAAACTAACAGGTCTGTGAGAGCCGGAATTCTTCCTGGTTGGTAGGTGATCAAATACTTATGTCATGCAATAAAATGCAAATTAATTACTTAAAAATCATACAATGGGATTTTCTGGATTTTTGTTTTAGCTTCCGTCTCTCACAGTTGAAGTGTACCTATGATAAAAAGTACAGACCTCTACATGCTTTGTAAGTAGGAAAACCTGCAAAATCGGCAGTGTATCAAATACTTGTTCTCCCCACTGTAGATGCTAAAACCAATGTTAAATCTGTCATGTGAAAATCCAATGGCAATGGGCAGATTGAAGCTCATTCTGAGTGCTGTACATCTGTAAGCCTACTTACAGTGAGGGAAAAAAGTATTTGATTCCCTGCTGATTTTGTACGTTTGCCCACTGACAAAGAAATGATCAGTCTATAATTTTAATGGTAGGTTTATTTGAACAGTGAGAGACAGAATAACAACAAAAAAATCCAGAAAAAAACGCATGTAAAAAATGTTATAAATTGATTTGCATTTTAATGAGGGAAATAAGTATTTGACCCCTCTGCAAAACATGACTTAGTACTTGGTGGCAAAACCCTTGTTGGCAATCATAGAGGTCAGACGTTTCTTGTAGTTGGCCACCAGGTTTGCACACATCTCAGGAGGGATTTTGTCCCACTCCTCTTTGCAGATCTTCTCCAAGTCATTAAGGTTTTGAGGCTGACGTTTGGCAACTCAAACCTTCAGCTCCCTCCACAGATTTTCTATGGGATTAAGGTCTGGAGACTGGCTAGGCCACTCCAGGACCTTAATGTGCTTCTTCTTGAGCCACTCCTTTGTTGCCTTGGCCGTGTGTTTTGGGTCATTGTCATACTGGAATACCCATCCACGACCCATTTTCAATGCCCTGGCTGAGTGAAGGAGGTTCTCACCCAAGATTTGACGGTACATGGCCCCGTCCATCGTCCCTTTGATTCGGTGAAATTGTCCTGTCCCCTTAGCAGAAAAACACCCCCAAAGCATAATGTTTCCACCTCCATGTTTGACGGTGGGGATGGTGTTCTTGGGGTCATAGGCAGCATTTCTCCTCCTCCGAGTTGAGTTGATGCCAAAGAGCTCGATTTTGGTCTCATCTGACCACAACACTTTCACCCAGTTCTCCTCTGAATCATTCAGATGTTCATTGGCAAACTTCAGACAGGCCTGTATATGTGCTTTCTTGAGCAGGGGGACCTTGCGGGCGCTGCAGGATTTCAGTCCTTCACGGCGTAGTGTGTTCCCAATTGTTTTCTTGGTGACTATGGTCCCTGCTGCCTTGAGATCATTGACAAGATCCTACATGTAGTTCTGGGCTGATTCCTCACCATTCTCATGATCATTGCAACTCCACGAGGTGAGATCTTGCATGGAGCCCCAGGCCGAGGGAGATTGACAGTTATTTTGTGTTTCTTCCATTTGCGAATAATCGCACCAACTGTTGTCACCTTTTCACCAAGCTGCTTGGCGATGGTCTTGTAGCCCATTCCAGCCTTGTGTAGGTCTACAATCTTGTCCCTGACATCCTTGGAGAGCTCTTTGGTCTTGGGCATGGTGGAGAGTTTGGAATCTGATTGATTGATTGCTTCTGTGGACAGGTGTCTTTTATACAGGTAACAAGCTGAGATTAGGAGCACTCCCTTTAAGAGTGTGCTCCTAATCTCAGCTCGTTACCTGTATAAAAGACACCTGGGAGCCAGAAATCTTTCTGATTGAGAGGGGGTCAAACACTTATTTCCCTCATTAAAATGCTAATCAATTTATGCGTTTTTCTGGATTTTTTTGTTGTTATTCTGTCTCTCACTGTTCAAATAAACCTACCATTAAAATTATAGACTGATAATGTCTTTGTCAGTGGGCAAACGTACAAAATCAGCAGGCGATCAAATACTTTTTTCCCTCACTGTACTTTCAGAAGGCACTGTAAGTATCAAAAGTAAATGGAATTGCTAAAATATACTTCAATATCAAAAGTCAAAATCAATTCCTTAAATTAAGCAAACCAGACGGCACAATTGTTTTATTTTAGTTTTTTTACGGATAGCTACGGGCACACTCCAACACTCACACATAATTTACAAACAAAGCATTTGCTTTTAATGAATCCACCAGATCAAAGGCAGTAGGGATGACCAGGGATGTTGTCTTGATAAGTGTGTAAATTGGACAATTTTCCTGTCTTGCTAAGCATTCAAAATCAATCAAATACTTTTTTTCCCTCACTGTAAGTATCTTGTCATATAGCCTACTTAAACTTGCAGAGATTTATTTTAAGAGCTAAAAGCCATGTTTCAAATGTTATTAAAAGTCAATAACCTCAGAATTTCTTTGGAGCTAATCAACGGTTGGAACATGTAAATCTAAAATTGAGATACATCAATGAGTTATTGACATAATATACTAGGCATATTTAAAATGTTATGGGCAAAATTATCATCTAAGAATCTCAGAGCTAGCTAACAAAAAGTAATGGTTTCTCTAGAAAAGGGACTGCTTGCTTGGACCATTTAAATCCAATTTTTAGACACATTGACAAGTTGTTGATAAAGGATGATTTCAGACTGTCTCTGTGGCAGAATACGTTGAAAATAATTTCTCTCACTGGGTGCCTCTAAGTGTAAAAAACACCATTGATCTTTCCTCCAGCCTACAATAATGGGGTCAGTGATGACGAGGTGTCTGCATTATGACTCATACGTAGACACAAACCAGCTGTGCCACTGATCGTTCACCAGAGGAGCCTGCATGATGTCTTTACGAAGAGTAACCCAAGGAGGCGCAGACTCGCTCCCTCTCAGGTCCCAGGTGCCTTTTCTGTCTGCAGGTCATTAAAGGACAGCAGAGTGTTAATCAGCAGAAGAGTGTCATCACCTGATGGCTACAGCGACAGTGAATTAGGTAACGGCCTTGGAATATGAGCTGGAGCTAAACTTGAATTAATGGAGTACTGTAATTCTATTTGGAAGCAAAACTAAGAGTATTTCACAATAATAAATAAATAGATGTAGCTTCTTTAGTCTTCTGTATTGTATTTACACCAAAACGGTGTAATTTAACTATTGCTTCTTCCAATCTAATCTAAAAGAATAGTATTGCCTGTTATATAGGCTAGTTATGTGACAATACTGTATTATTCACAATAAATTATTCAGATTTACAGGTTCATGGCATTATGTCAGCTTTCTATATCAAGGTAAATAATAGATCAAGAAGAAGAGAGAAATGTAACAGACATTGTTTTGAATAGTGGGCTTTGCACTAATCAAAACAATGCAGGCATTATCGTCGATATATTGTATCGTGTCATACTGTATAGGCCAGCACCACCCTCAGTTAAACAGCGCCCGTGCTATTCACGGTCATCTAAACTTCTCCTCAACAGCAGAAGAGCTCATCACACCACGTCGACCAATAGCAAAACAGGCTTTAGCAGATAGGCTACTCATCCATCCATCCATCCATCCATCCTTTTGCCGTTGTACAATAGAACCGATATTACTAGTCCAAGTAGTAAACACGAGGCTGAATTAGTCATTTTCCCAGTTGGTAATTTTGGACAGTGGTTTAATAAGGAGAAAAGTAAACGATAGAATGGATACTTGCTCTATCAACGATGAGGGCGCAGACGCTATCGTCATGGATTCGCCAATAACTGAAAGACCTGCACGGGAGACATTTCAAAGGTACGTAGCCTTTCGTTTTCTGTTTACCTCAAAAATGCACGGTGTTAAGTCTGGTCGGCTGTCAAGTTATTCCTCTGCGTCATTAAATATACATTTGTATTGGTGCTTTGTCCATCCCATGTCAGTGTAGGCTATATCAATCTGTCTATCAATCAATATAAATGTTCTGTGTATTTGTAAGCACTTGACGACCACAGGCAATACATGACATGGATTTCTCAGGGTCCTATTCTTCAATCTTGTATTTATTATAACCTACAAATGTGCCACTGCTTACATGAATTGTAAATCAAGATCAGACTAAACTGGAAGAAGTCTATCTTTTCATTTACTCTTGTTTGGTGGGTGAGAAAAACATTGATTTTTTATTTGTAAAATGTGTTCTCAAATGCGCTACAATAGCAGCCAATCTCTCCCCAGAGAATGTTTAATTGAAATGTAATAGTCCAATAACCAATTTGTAAGTCACTCCGGATAAGAGCCTCTGCTAAATGACTTAAATGTAAATGTAAATAACAGGTGGAGTGTGGCAGTCTATTCACCCAATCCATTCCCACATTCACTTCCATACGCAATCTCCCGGGATCCAGAGATATCTGCTATTCCTCGGCTATCCACTCTGTGCTCTCCCAAGTCAGCATAATGCAGATATGCATATGACATTGCTGACACAATAGCCTACTGTAGGGTCGGCTCAGGGGAAACCACAAATCCACAGCGCAAAACTCCACCATACCAGTTTTTTGATAGATAACTAATAGTCACTACATTGCCCCTGCTTTAGTTTAGCCGTCAACATTGGACATACATTATATATACAGTGGGGAGAACAAGTATTTGATACACTGCAGATTTTGCAGGTTTTCCTACTTACAAAGCACCTGGAGGTCTGTAATTTTTATCATAGGTACACTTCAACTGTGAGAGACGGAATCTAAAACAAAAATCCTTTTGTATGATTTTTAAGTAATTCATTTGCATTTTATTGCATGACATAAGTATTTGATACATCAGAAAAGCAGAACTTAATATTTGGTACAGAAACACCTGTTATTGACACTGTAGGAGGGAGTGACAACCACAGAGGTAATAGTTGAAAGATCCTGAAGTCAGTGTACCATCTCTTTCCAAACCTGTTTTCTTTTAGGTTTGCAAATGCATAGAGCTGTTATGTATTGGTCTTGACTAATGATAAAAAATAAAATACATTTTATCCTATTTCACACATGTACAAGTATGTATTAAAACGCGTGTGAATTAAAGATGTGTTATTTTTTTGCATATCCCACTCTCAATGATTATGTGCATCCACTGACTCAGGTACCCTTGTCAAACTTCCCCATGATGCATCAGCTTCCTGCTTATTCAGTAGCCAACCACAACAATCAATATTCAATTCTGCATGAGAAGTACCAGATGCATCATAACAATTAGGCGAATGGTTAAATTATGTAAAACCAAGAGTGATTAAATGATGTAAAACCAAGAGAGTTGTTAAATGAGATCAAGGAGAAGAAAAAAAAGATCACCACCTCCCAATGATATGCAGTTACACATTTCCTATCGGACACCAATGTGTTTCTGCATGTTACTCCATATCATCCACACCTGACCTTACATGGCTGGAGATCATAAACGTTTTGCTACAGTGCACTCCTCCTACTGAACAGGACCCTGGCACATCACGTTGGTCCAAACAAAGGACAAATACTGACATGGTTCCCTCTTATGAACAACGTGCTTGCTAATACCATCTCCATAAATCAATAAACAGGCCACCAGTAGCAGTGCGGGGTGGAAAGCATGAAAGCAGCAGTGTCAGCAATACCTTCTTTAGACCCAAATACGATGTCATATCAACGTTTAGCAAAAAGCACAGCGCTGTTCCACCGAGGGTGGTGCTTGCCTACAGTATGACACGAAAACAATGTAGCAGAGTATCAGCATAGTAACACCCGCTTTAGAGCGAAATACAACGTTTCCCATGTCAATTCATATTTCAGAGATTGGCATATATCTCAGGCGATTGTTGTTTGAATACGTAGCTTGCAGACAGGGGGCTCGTAACGCCTAGCTGGAGGTTTTTTTTTTGTAACTGCTCTGTTCAACAATGAATTGGTTCCACAAATTTACATTTTAGTCATTTAGCAGACGCTCTTATCCAGAGCGACTTACAGTTAGTGAGTGCATACATTTTTCATACTTCATATTGCCTAGCTGTGCAAGCATGACCTAGCTCTATTAAAAGCTGTCAATGAGAAGCAGTGAATACCAGGAGTTTTACCACTGCAGTAACACGGTCCTAAGGAGTGCAGTGGGCAGCACCTGCTGCTAGCACAGAAGCCCCCATCATGCTGCCGTCAGTGCACTGTGCAGCTTGTGATGTAGGTGAGGGGTACATGGCAACTTCTAATTGGACAGCAAATAAATCATGCTTTCACCTGAGTAAGTTCAGAAGCAAGCTGGTGACGCATCAGCCACCGAACAGCAACATATTTTTTCCCCCCTGCCAAAATTGTGATCTTGATGGGGTCTTTTGAGTGGAACCACGACATAGGTTTGAGAAATTGACTCCACACTTTTAAGCGACCGATACATCTTAAGACACTTTATATTATTAATACAGCTACATTTTGAAATGCACAATGGCACACAGTGAAGTTGTGATGAATTTGCTGTCCGCCTATCTCTCCGGTGGTTGGACATGCAAATAAAGCCCTCAAGTGCTGATCCATATGCTCGCCGTTTACTTACCCCGTCACCTTGGTGATGGGGGGGTCAATGAAGTGCGTCTCAGTACACCCAGACGACCAGGTCTGGAAAAACAACCCATAACGTCATTTGACCCTCTAACCGGAGTCAGATTGAAATTAGACTGTGCATAAATGTCTGCTTGTCCCCCACAATGAAATCTGGGAGGGGACTGTGGATATGTTTGACCCTCTAACCGGAGTCAGATTGAAATTACACTGTGCATAAATGTCTGCTTGTCCCCCACAATGAAATCTGGGAGGGGACTGTGGATATGTTTGACCCTCTAACCGGAGTCAGATTGAAATTACACTGTGCATAAATGTCTGCTTGTCACCCATAATGAAATCGGGGAGGGGACTGTGGATATGTTTGACCCTCTAACCGGAGTCAGATTGAAATTACACCGTGCATAAATGTCTGCTTGTCACCCACAATGAAATCGGGGAGGGGACTGTGGATATGTTTCCGTCCGGTCGGACGTTAGTCACACGTGATAGCTCAGACAGCACTGGTCAATGTTGACAAAACTTGGGTGAATGATATGCTTCTTGCCATGGAGATATGGCATTTTCTAAATTACACTGATTGGCCCAAGGCGGGTGCTATAGTAATTAACTGGAAATGTGTTAGTCACATGCGATATCTCAATTGGCCCAAGGGGGGACGCTGCATCATTCGTGGGGGACGACATGTTTACTGTTGCCTTGTAATAACGTGAATTCAACATTACTTACAGTTCAGTAAATAGGGATTCTGACTTATAAACGTTAATTGTCATTAGGCCAAATGCAATTACTAATAGTGCTCAACGTGGTCAGCTCTCTCTCTCTCTCTCTCTGACGGTCAGCAGAGTTTCATAGTGTATAGTTTATGTCCAGTTCCTTAGAGGAAACATGAGGAAGAAAAAGCACATAACTTAACCCATAACATCTGTGCATAACTTAACCCATAACATCTGTGCATAACTTAACACATAGCATCTGTGCATAACTTAACACATAGCATCTGTGCAATGCACTTCTTCCATAACATCGGTGCATAACTTAACCCATAACATCTGTGCAATGCACTTCTTCCATAACATCTGTGCATAACATCTATGCAATGCACTTCTTCCATAAACCATGAGTCATTCTTCATCAGATCCACTGCAGTCTTCATCCACAGGACTCTCTTTCGGATGTTGAAAGGCAGGCAGGGCAGACGGAGCAATCTCTTGGCCTAATTGGGCCTTCAAGCAACGCAACGCAAAAATACTTTAGACGTCATTCCTTAACTAATTCATTTGGTTTGCCTAATTGGGTTTCAAGCAACGCAACAATGTAGTAAAACTGTTGCAGCCGGAGAAGCAGCTGTGCTGAAACACTGATTATCGAAAATTCCGGTGTACATTTGACGATGACAAGCAATGCCACTGTAGGGGTTATAAATAAATACACGTTTTCCCCCCTATCTGTTTTTTTTTTCCCACAGTGAGATACCGGAGTTGTCACTGTGTCCTCCTGACAGTGTGTGCCCGGAGGCCCAGGCCACTCTGATCCAAGACCAGTCTGACAGCTGCAGCCTCCCCAGGCCCTCCTCCTCCACCTCCTCCCAGCTCTACCACCAAGTCTCCCAGGGATGCACCTACCATTCGCCGCAGCACCGACGATGTCACTGTTGTGGCCATCACAAGCCAATCAAAGGCAAAGCCTGTCTGGAGTCGCACCCAATCACTGTGGGTCCTCCTCACGCCGACTGCTCGACGGGCGCTGTCAAGACGGGTCGCAGCTGCAGCCCCTCCCATGTCCCTTCCTGTCACAACTCTGTCCGCTGCCACTGGCTGCACGGTTCCCATGATGGAGGTGGCCCCCACAAGTCCAAACAGCATCATGTGATCACAGTCAGGTCTGTATTCTATATACTGTACACAAGCATAATTATCATGCAAAAATATAATAAGGTCAATGACGCATCATTATTTGTCTATTTCAGGGATGACGGACTCTACTGGATCCCTAGAAAGTCAGTATCCACGACAACAAGATAATTGTGTATCGGCAAAATGAACTACAATTTCCATTGCATCCAACGTGCAGTGCATGGCAGAAATTAGGACAACAAATATATTTAGTCTTTCATTTAGCTATACAACATGGTTTTAAGCTCAAAATAATATTTAATTCAACTATACATGGTTCTAAGCTCAAAATAGTATTTCATTTAGCTATACAACATGGTTCTAGGCCCAAAATAGTATTTCATTTAGCTATACAACATGGTTCTAAGCTCAAAATAGTATTACATAACTCAAAATATGAGTACTGGTGACCAATGTTTTGAGATTTAATGTTAAATGTTGTACTTAACTGAAAAATGCTTGAACCATGATTTTTCTAGCACACCCACTGAGTGAGACGTACAGTACAGTCCTTTAACTATGCAAAGCCCATTAGAGATGTGTCACTGAGATCCTCTTTTCCTGTGGCATTTTCTTGACAGTTACTCCCAGGTGGTAGTGGAGTATCCCCTGGCGGTGCTCGTTGGGTGTGTAGCGGTCCTGCTGGGATGCTCCCTAGCTGGCCTGTTGATTGGTCCCCTGCCAGACTTCTCTGACCCGCTGATGGTGAGTGTCTCCCTCGGCAGCACTGTCGCTTTCTCTCCAACATCCTGTCAAACCGAACGCTACCGTAAACACTTCTTTAGCTTGCTTCCCCTGCCTCTTGAAAAGCTGCCGCAGAAAAAGTAGACCCTGCAGATCTATAAAAAAAATTATATTGTCAGCTCAGAAATACAAGTGTAACCATATCAGTGCAATTGCAGGTCTAATGAGCAGTCAAGGATAGTTACATAAACTGATTGAATTACCAATTGTGTAATAAATGATTTAAACCCATTGCGATCAACATGTAATTATGTAATAATGGCAGAGACCAGGGTAAAAATTAATCTTGAACACAACGCTATATCAATCAACACTGCATGTACAATGTCACCGTCAATCTTCAAAGCATCCATTCCTAGTATGTCACTAAACACACATTAGCATCTAATCAGTCTTCATTCACCTACTGTAGGCCAAACAGTCAGCATTAGGTGTACATATTTCTCATGTAAATTAATTCAGTGCATTGTTTTCCTGCTTGGGCTGTCGTCAGGAGATGCTGTTCTATTGACTTTGATGTTTTTAATGCAGGGGTTTGAGCCTCGAGGAACATACATCGGGGTGCGACAGTCTGCCTTGGCTAAGCTTCAGGAGAACACGGGGCCTGGAAACACACTGTCTTTGATACCGCAGCAGCTCAAAGACAAGACAGCTGGGAGGTACTGTGCTAAAACCGGAGGAGCTCTTCACCACACACTGAGAGCCCTGCACAAAATGGCTGCCAACACAAAGTAGAACCATGGGACATTGAGTTCACTCAGCCCCAGATTATAATGACTCACTAAAACAGGCTACAATTTGGCATCTTTCAGTTCAGAGGCACGATACAGATGGAACAGGGCTACACTTGCACCTGATATAGTATAGCTACGATGTAAAAAATGCTGGATAGTTGTATATGGAGTCCATATGTCCATTGTTGCTTGGGGTGCTGATTTAGCTATTGCCTGTGTGATTGATATGAATTGTCTAGAAGTCTCATGTATAATTGTGTTGCGTTCATGTTTATTTATGAAGCTATGGAGATGGTAGCGGAGGGGATGCCGGTGGGAGCCAGGAACAGTCGTCCAGGCAACGGTCTAGAAGAATGCTAGACAGGGATTCGGCCCAGGACACATTCCTCTGTGACGCTCCAGGTAGGCTACTAACACTAATCAACACTCACATGATGGTGTTGTCTCTCTGCTACTAGAGAAATGTTCCATAATGTATCAATCGAAAATCTAGGTATTGACCAGCTAGTTAATCATTCCAGTGTTCACTTTCAGTTATGAGCAAAACATAAGCAATCCCTCTGGCTACATTGTATAAGTGGTGACTGAGGACAGTCTTTGTTGAGGCCATGTTCTTGCCTCCATCTGTGGCATCACAGGAGAACGCTACGCCCAGCTGGTCTTCCGCTCGGGAAACTCTGCCAGTCTTTGGAGCCTGAAGGCGATCTACTCCATGTGCGAGATGGAGCAGGCCAGGGTAGGTCTTCACACATCTTTAAATCAGCAGACCATCTGCCATACAGTGGGGGAAAAAAAGTATTTACTCAGTCAACAATTGTGCAAGTTCTCCCACTTAAAAAGATGAGAGAGGCCTGTAATTTTCATCATAGGTACACGTCAACTATGACAGACAAAATGAGGAAAGAAAATCCAGAAAATCACATTGTAGGATTTTTTATGCATTTATTTGCAAATTATGGTGGAAAATAAGTATTTGGTCAATAACAAAAGTTTCTCAATACTTTGTTATATACCCTTTGTTGGCAATGACACAGGTCAAACGTTTTCTGTAAGTCTTCACAAGGTTTTCACACACTGTTGCTGGTATTTTGGCCCATTCCTCCATGCAGATCTCCTCTAGAGCAGTGATGTTTTGGGGCTGTCGCTGGGCAACACAGACTTTCAACTCCCTCCAAAGATTTTCTATGGGGTTGAGATCTGGAGACTGGCTAGGCCACTCCAGGACCTTGAAATACTTCTTACGAAGCCACTCCTTCGTTGCCCGGGCGGTGTGTTTGGGATCATTGTCATGCTGAAAGACCCAGCCACGTTTCATCTTCAATGCCCTTGCTGATGGAAGGAGGTTTTCACTCAAAATCTCACGATACATGGCCCCATTCATTCTTTCCTTTACACAGATCAGTCGTCCTGGTCCCTTTGCAGAAAAACAGCCCCAAAGCATGATGTTTCCACCCCATGCTTCACAGTAGGTATGGTGTTCTTTGGATGCAACTCAGCATTCTTTGTCCTCCAAAACACGACGAGTTGAGTTTTTACCAAAAAGTTATATTTTGGTTTCATCTGACCATATGACATTCTCCCAATCCTCTTCTGGATCATCCAAATGCACTCTAGCAAACTTCAGACGGGCCTGGACATGTACTGGCTTAAGCAGGGGGACACGTCTGGCACTGCAGGATTTGAGTCCCTGGCGGCGTAGTGTGTTACTGATGGTAGGCTTTGTTACTTTGGTCCCAGCTCTCTGCAGGTCATTCACTAGGTCCCCCCGTGTGGTTCTGGGATTTTTGCACACCGTTCTTGTGATCATTTTGACCCCACGGTGTGAGATCTTGCGTGGAGCCCCAGATCGAGGGAGATTATCAGTGGTCTTGTTTGTCTTCCAATTTCTAATAATTGCTCCCACAGTTGATTTCTTCAAACCAAGCTGCTTACCTATTGCAGATTCAGTCTTCCCAGCCTGGTGCAGGTCTACAATTTTGTTTCTGGTGTCCTTTGACAGCTCTTTGGTCTTGGCCATAGTGGAGTTTGGAGTGTGACTGTTTGAGGTTGTGGACAGGTGTCTTTTATACTGATAACAAGTTCAAACAGGTGCCATTAATACAGGTAACGAGTGGAGGACAGAGGAGCCTCTTAAAGAAGAAGTTACAGGTCTGTGAGAGCCAGAAATCTTGCTTGTTTGTAGGTGACCAAATACTTATTTTCCATCATAATTTGCAAATAAATTCATTAAAAATCCTACAATGTGATTTTCTGGATTTTTTTTTCTCAATTTGTCTGTCGTAGTTGACGTGTACCTATGATGGAAATTACAGGCCTCTCTCATCTTTTTAAGTGGGAGAACTTGCACAATTGGTGGCTGACTAAATACTTGTTTTCCCCATTGTATATCCACCATTACTAACCAGACCACGAAATCAGGGAGCCAACTCAAACTAATTAAATACCTTTCTGGGCTACAGAACTTGGCAGGCACTGATAGCACACATCTTTAAACGTTGATATTTATTTGAAAGAGAACAAAAAGGTGTTATTGATCCCCATTAGCTGGTAGATGAAAATAAGTTACGTGAAAAGTTGCTATAAAATCTGTCCCTTTCAATTTACTCTTATAATAAAAGGTATATGGAACATCAATTACATTGATTTGGCCATGGGTAGAGGGAGAATAAATCAATAGATGTGTTAAAATGCCAAACTTCTCTTCTCCATGTTTCAGATTCGTTCACAACCCCACTTCCAAGATCTCTGCAAGCAACATATCCGATTGGAAGTGGACGGTGCCATGATCAGGGGCGGATGCTGTCCAAGTTGGTCACTGGGAAACTACCTGGCCCTTCTCAGCAACGCCTCGTCCTGTCTCAGCCTGACCTCTGTGCAGGTGTCAGACAGTCTGAGCCTACTTCGCCACTGCGCCCCATACTACCACGACGGAAGCCTGGTGGCATATTGTGCAGAGAGGGGCTCGCAAGGCAACTGTGCATCTGTGCCGACTCGGTGCAAACATTCTCGTGCCGTATTCCAGATATTGCATTACCTGGTTGATAAGGACTTCCTAGGGCCACAGACAATAGAATATCAGGTCCCCTCACTGAAATATAGCCTCCTGTTTCTACCGGTGGAAAAAGGAGATCACTTGATGGAGATATACATGAACAGCCTTGAAGGTCGTGAGCTTACATATAAGAACACTACTATTACAGGAATGGACCTAGGCATCAAGCAAAAGCTATTCAAGTATTACCTGGCTAGGGACGCCATCTACCCTGTTCTGGCTGTAGTTTCGCTGTTCCTCACCACAGCCCTTTATTTGCGGTCCCTTTTCCTAGCAGCTCTGTCTTTAGTCGCAATTGTGGGTTCTCTCTTGACTTCCTATTTCTTCTACAAAGTGGTTTTCCAGCTGACATTCTTCCCTTTCCTCAACTTAGCTTCAGCTTTCATCCTGTTCGGCAGTTGCTCTAACCAGGCTTTCACTTTCATTGATTTCTGGAACCTACAACTATCCCAGAATCCACCCGTTTCTCTAGAGATAAGAGTCAATCGAGTTCTCCAAGAGGTTGGGTATTTGATATTGGCATCAGGCCTGACTTCTAGTGCCACGTTCTTCTCGGGGTTCCTGAGCAGCATCACGGCAGTCAGATGCTTTGCCGTGTACCTGGGAACGGCTTCCTTAATCTGTACTCTTTCCGCCCTTGCGTGGCTACCCAGCTCGCTCATTTTACGTGAGCGCTACACAGTGACAGTCTCTGTTACTGCAAAGGCCTGGAAGCCTTGCTGCACGAAAAGCCCTGGCGGGTTCTGGGACAAAAGCTCGCGAAAGCGGTGCCTCTTCACCTTTGGTCAGAAGCTACGAGGGTTGAAGCGGGGACTGTCCGACACCTCCAATTTACTTTTCCTGAAAATCCTCCCGTGTGGAGTGGTCAAGTTCAGATACATTTGGGTCTGCTGGTTCGCAGTGTTGGCCGCAGGAGGAACGTACATCTCGGTTGTAGACCCTGGTATGAGACTACCCACTTTAGACAACAGGGCAACTCAGTTATTTCGCTCCAGCCATCCCTTTGAAAGATATGACGCCGAATATCGCTACCAATTCATGTTTGAACGGCTGGTGAATGGGGAGGACAAGCTCATTACATTGACTCTTGTTTGGGGAGTCATCCCAACCGATAATGGCAATCACTTTGATCCAAAAAGCAATGGATCTTTAGTTATGGATCCAGAGTTTAACATGAGTAGCCCAGAGTCTCAGGTGTGGTTGAGAGACTTGTGTGAAAGAGTTCAAAACCAGAGTTTTTATTTACCATCATCGTCGTCGTCTGAAAACGAAGGCGCAACGGACAACGTCTGTATTGTCGAGCAACTCATACACTGGGTGTCTATTCGACGTTGCTCAGAGAGCGAGGATGCCTTCCATTTTTGCTGCAACAATATTCCCTTTCCTTACCCACCGGGTGTTTTTGAACAATGCCTGAGTATGATGGTGGCCGAGCGGCATTCAGAGGGTTATGTGTCCGAGGTTGGAGGCCTACATTTTGAGGCAGATGGTCGAATAGCAGCCCTGGTAATGGTATTTAGGACTACACATCGCTATAGCTACAACTTTAGTCACACCACCCTTTTCTATAATGATATTGTGTCATGGTTTAATGGAGAAATGTCTGGGGCACCACTGGGACTAAAGGAAGGATTTTTCGTGAGCCAGTTGACACTGTTTGACTTGCAACAATGTCTAAGCTCAGAAACCCTTGTGGTCACTGGGTTCTCTGTAGCCCTAGTGTTTGTCTTGCTTCTTCTGACCACATGGAATATTCCACTGAGTATTTATGGCACTGCTGCTGTTGGAGGAAGTGTTTTTGTCACCGTTGGCCTCCTGGTCCTTCTAGAATGGCAGCTCAGTGGTGTGGAGGCACTCTACATATCAGCTGCTGCTGGGCTCTCCGTCGACTTTTTAGCCAACTACTGCATATCATATAATTCAGCTCCACACTCTGATAGAATTGGAAGAGTTGCGCATTCTCTGAAAAGAATGAGCTGTCCTGTAGCAATAGGATCCGGGGCCTTCTGCTGTGTGGGCATCGCCATGCTTCCTACTACTGCTTTGTTGTTCAGAAAGCTGGGGATTTTCTTATTTCTGGTGAAATGTGTAGCGTGTGGATTTGCCACCTTCTTTTTCCAATCCCTGTGCTGCTTTATTGGTCCTCAAAAGAACTGTGGGAAAATAATGTTGCCGTGTTCATCTGAACAGGGAACTGAAGGGATGCCGTCCTGCTCAGCAGCGGAACCTAGGTCCTCGACCTGCGCAGCCAACGGGGCTTTTGGAAGATCAAGAGTTCGAAGGAATTTCAATAAAGACGAGGGTAATTACCTTTACCCGAACCATCAGCGCCAAAGACAGCGACAGGCAGGGGGCGGAAGGGAGCCCGAGCAGTATGAGCTTCAGCCATTGGCCTGTCAGCTGAGTGACAGCTTTGAGAACAGCACGTGCACTAGTAAGCTATCCAACAGACCCTCAGTTCTCTCGGATGACATCCAGTTCGATGGGCTGAGTCCCAGGAGGTGTGTGGAGAGGAGCAACATTGAGGCAGATAGTGAAGAGATCTGTGGTAGGCACCACAAAGGCTGCCAACCACCCCCGGCTTTGCAGACCTCTTCCCCTTTCAAAGAGAACACCCTACGGCCAGTAGTTGACCCTCCACGTGACCTGGCTAAGGAAAGGCTCTTGTGCAAGACGTGCAGAGGACAGTCCGCTGGCATCAAGCACTGGAACGTATCGCTGTCCTCTTCCTCAAGCATGGAGGAAACCATCATCAGTCAAACGACAGAAAGGATTTACCAGCCATCCCTCTCAAAGGACCAGGTCACCAATAGCACCTTTAAGCGTCACCCTCACAAACGCCTACTGTCATCTCAGAGTTCATTTGACGGACTAGAGGATTCCAATGAGACTTGCCTGAGTGACACTGAACCTGGACCCTCAAACCAACAGACTTCTATTGAAGCAGAGGGAGAACTGGAACCACAACCAGGGCACCTTAACGGAAAGAGAGACACCCTACGTCTGTCCCTGAGAGAGACCACATATGAGACAGCCTCTCCGGTGTGTGGGAGGGGTCGTACAAGCCAGAGTGACGGACCAGTGATGTTGCCAAACAGTAAACCAGATTTGCCTGATGTATGGATCAAACGAGATGGGCAGAGGGAAGATACAAGCTGAATGGGATTTCAAAAGAGGCTAATCTAAGCATGCAGAAGTGTTCAGTTCATCGTCAGTCAGCTTGATTAGCTCAGTCAGAAACTGCAGAATGTTACGTTGTGAATAAGATTATTTGTAATGGATTTAGACATTTTTGAAAATCCACAGCTAGACAGACACTGGAACTTGGATAATCACTGGCCTTTTTATCTTGGACTGAACCGCCCTGATCTATAGCCATCGTCTGGATAGATCCTTGGACAATAATGTAAATTGAACAACAATAATTTCAAAAATACATTTTAGATGTGAGGGAAGGGGCTCTTTTGTTTGAACACAATGTGCTTACCTATGTATTCCAGGCACCACCATCAAAACAAAACATTTTATCTTAACATGGTGATGGAAAGTCACATCACTACAAGTAGTTCAGAAATTGTGTGTTATGTCAAAATACATTTTGCAACCACTTCAATGTCAGAACGTACCACTCATTGCCGTTGTTCAAAGTCAACGGCAAGAAATGTCACATTAATTTGGTGACTTAAGACAATTCTGTGTGTGAACAAATTATTTAGGGGACGTGAACAGCACTGTTACACACTTACAGTAGGAGCTGCAGGTGCACTGCAGAGGTATATATATTGAACCTTATCCTTTGATAATGAAAAAGGAAGGTCATGAACATGCAACCAACCGATGTATTGACAGGCCTGAATCTGACAAAAGGGGATTTTACCGGCCTGTGGCTCCTTCCATCAATACACACGACTTGTAGATAACCCACATCACAGCACTGTGCAAAGAAATGTAGAATCAGCGTTCTATGTAGAGTAATACGAGCTCTACTAAGACTTGACTGGGTATTCAAAAATGGTAGTTATACATCCGCAGAGCAGACAGCCTTCGCTACATTGCACCACCTGCTGGAACATCAGATGAAATACGTGTTTGCCTTGAATGGAACACATGCAGTATATGGATTATGGTGTAAAATGTGCAGCATGTGAAAAATCTTTGCAAGAGTCGTTTTTCCATGAAAAAAAAAATGTAAATGTGTTTTGTTTGAAAGGGATATCCTTTACATTAGTGGCAAAACTGTTTCAGAGTTGTTTTTGGTTCAAAATGTGGCGTATCGAATACAACCCAGAATAATGTACACTACCGTTCAAAAGATTGGGGTCACTTAGAAATGTCCTTGTTTTCCATGAAAACATACATGAGTTTGAATAGGAAATATAGCAAAATGAATAGGAAATGTAGTCGTTGACAAGTTTAGAAATAATTATTTTTAATTGAAATAATAATTGTGTCCTTCAAACTTTTCTTTCGTCAAAGAATTCTCCATTTGCAGCAATTACATTCTAGTTGTCAATTTGTTGAGGTAATCTCAAGAGATTTCACCCCATGCTTCCTGAAGCACCTCCCACAAGTTGGATTGGCTTGATGGGCACTTCTTACGTACCATACGGTCAAGCTGCTCCCACAACAGCTCAATAGGGTTGAGATCCGGTGACTGTGCTGGCCACTCCATTATAGACAGAATACCAGCTGACTGCTTCTTCCCTAAATAGTTGTTGCATAGTTTGGAGCTGTGCTTTGGGCCATTGTTCTGTTGTAGGAGGAAACTGGCTCCAATCAAGCGCCGTCCACAGGGTATGGCATGGCGTTGCAAAATGGAGTGATAGCCTTCCTTCTTCAAGATCCCTTTTACCCTGTACAAATCTCCCACTTTACCACCACCAAAGCACCCCCAGACCATCACATTGCCTCCACCATGCTTGACAGATGGCATCAAGGACTCCTCCAGCATCTTTTCATTTGGTCTGCGGCTCACAAATGTTCTTCTTTCTGATCCGAACACCTCAAACTGCGATTCGTCTGTCCCTATCACTTTTTTCCAATCTTCCTCTGTCCAGTGTCTGTGTTCTTTTGCCCATCTTAATCTTTTATTTTTATTGGCCAGTCTGAGATATGGCTTTTTCTTTGCAACTCTGCCTAGAAGGTCAGCATCCCGGAATCGCCTCTTCACTGTTGACGTTGAGACTGGTGTTTTGCGGGTACTATTTAATGAAGCTGCCAGTTGAGGACTTGTGAGGCGTCTGTTTCTCAAACTAGACACTCTAATGTATTTGTCCTCTTGCTCAGTTGTGCACCGGGGCCTCCCACTCCTCTTTCTATTCTGGTTAGAGCCAGTTTGCGCTGTTCTGTGAAGGGAGTAGCACATAGCGTTTTACGAGATCTTCAGTTTCTTGGCAATTTCTCGCATGGAATAGCCTTCATTTCTCAGAACAAGAATAGATTGACGAGTTTCAGAAGAAATCTCTTTGTTTCTGGCCATTTTGAGCCTGTAATCAAACCCACAATTGCTGATGCTCCAGATAATCAACTAGTCTCAAGGCCAGTTTTATTGCTTCTTTAAATCAGCACAACAGTTTTCAGCTGTGCTAACATAATTGCAAAAGGGTATTCTAATGATCAATTAGCCTTTTAAAATGACAAACACAACGTGCCAATTGGAACACAGGACTGATGGTTGCTGATAATGGGCCTCTGTACGTCTATGTAGATATTCCATAAAAAATCTGCAGTTTCCAGCTACAGTAGCCATTTACAACATTAACAATGTCTACACGGTATTTCTGATCAATTTGATGTTATTTTAAAGGACAAAAAATTTGCTTTTCTTTCGAAAACAAGGACATTTATGTGACACCAAACTTTTGAACAGTAGTGTATGTATTAATTAAGAAGGATTTATTATGGTTTGATGCAATGACGGCAAAAATTAATGCAAAGAATTGACAATTATTTAAAAATGTGCCTACAAGCAGGGTTATTTTGAAGTTGTCTCATCCGAAAGGGTTTCCTTTTGACAACTTATTCTGTGATCGTAAGTCTTGGATGAGCTTGCCTTAGAGAAAGGAATGATAGAACTTAACTTCAGGCTTTTTAGCAGCAGAGAAAACTGAAAAAGATTGCAAAGACTATTAAAACCTGAGAACGCAGTACTTGTATTCATTTTCACATGGTGGAAAGTAAAAAATAAAAAGTGGTATTTTTCCTGCAGAATGGGTTGTTTTATTCAATATCATGAAGATACAATTTAAATTGTCAAACTTAATTCATTTTCAATTCGAAGGGCTGTTGAAAGAAATCCTAGAGAAACCTCTTCTTGGCTTAAGAGTCCAATAGATCATATATGGTCCAAAGTATTATATCCCCTTAAAGTGAGTCAGAGGGAAATGTATTCTATCATTTAAAAACAGAATTATTCATGAATTACAGAACCGTGAGCCATACAATTAACAACAGAGCTTGGTTCACAAAGTGTCCAAAGACTGTCATTTCAACAAAACAACAACAACAGTGATGCTTTGCATCCTATTGGTCACATCACACCATTTCTATTGTACACTGCCTGCACTTCTGTTGTCCAGTATCACTGTAGTGCCTTAGTCTTCAATCCAGTCATCCTTGGCCCAGTCAGGTAGCCGAGTTGAATATTCAAAATCTGGTCCTTTATAGCGCAACGCATGGAGATACATGACGAGCTCCTTCTCAGTGGGGTCCGGACGGACAATCTTACACTCGCCACACAGAGGATCTTTCGCGTTTGTAGCAGCTAGGTGAGAAGATTCTGTGGACTCGGTTTGATCTCCATTTTCTTCAGATGGTCTGGGTACTGCACCAGGTGAGGCTGGACTGCTGTGGACCTGATTTGCACTCTGTTCTACATCACTCAGTGTACAGTCACTTGAAATAGAATTGCAAACCCCTGACAACAGCTCTGGCTGAGGTGTCTGAGCATCTTTGCCATAGACGTCAGTCCGCGCATTGCTCACCTGTACCATTCCCTCATCTGGGATGTCTAGGAGATGAAGACTCTCCTTCAAGCGATGTTCCTCCAGAATCGCTTTGAGAAGCTCTTCGTCGCTCATGCCCACCAGGCCTCCCTTCGCCCTTTGAGGACCCCAAGCAGAGGAGCCATAGACGGGGTCGTTGAGGATGGGGTAGCCCAGGAACTGGAGGTGGACGCGAATCTGGTGAGTGCGGCCAGTGAGAGGGAGGCAACGCACTACACTGGAGTGGCCATTCCAGCTGAGTCTTTGGAAGACCGTGCGGCAATCCTTGCCTTTGGGATGCACTCTGCACAGTCCCACCTTGAAGGAGACCACAAGGATGGGCTCCTCACAGATGATCTCGCCCTCTGGGAACTCCCCCTCCACTCGACAGACGTACTCCTTCTCCAGCTGTAAAAGATGACAGACTGTATCAGCCACTTAGAAGTACATGGTATGTTCCCTCTCAGAGAGAGAGAGAGATTATACTTGACGCCCCACTTATTAGTACACTCAATGTCCCTTTTCGACTGATTGGTGTATACTGGACTACCATAATGTAGACTGAGAATGTTTCACCTGTCTGTCTCGCACCAACACATCCAGTTTCTGGGACACTTCCAAAGTGCGGGCGAATAGCAGCACCCCAGACGTGAGGCGATCCAGCCGGTGCACAGTGTGAAGGCCACATATGCCCCGTTCCTTCCCCAGGATGAAGATCACCGTGTTGTGACGGAAGCGCCCGCAAGGATGGACTGGCATCGAGGCTGGCTTGTCAACTACCAACACTTCCCCGTTATCTTCCAGAATCTCCAGCGGCCGTCCGACTACAGGCGGCTCATGGCGATGCACTGTATTCCTTAGGAAGTCATTGTTCTGAGGGGGGAAAAGACAAAGAGTTTGACAATATTCTGCACAGATTTTATTTAAAAAAAACATAGGGGCAAAGTTAGATAGATAGGACACAACAGCCTATCTATTTACATTTTAGTCATTTAGCAGACGCTCTTATCCAGAGCGACTTACAGTTAGTGAGTGCATACATTTTCATACTGGCCCCCCGTGGGAATCGAACCCACAACCCTGGCGTTGCAAGCGCCATGCTCTACCAACTGAGCTACACGGGATCTATCTATCTATTTCAAGCCAACATATTCATAGACTGAGTCAGGGACGAGACAAAGATTGAACTCACCCTGAGTGTTACAGAGAGGTCATCCACTGGTGTCTCGTTGAGTCGGATGCGTCCTAGTTTGGAAGCCATAATGTAGTACTCCAACGGCTGAGCTCGGAATTCACTGCTGAAAACCTCGAGAAGACTTTTCCCAATCCAGCGTCCCTTGCAGTACGTTTTGAAGTCGAAGTAGTATGGGTGCACTTTGCGTAGACCTCCTTCAAAATAGTAAGTGGTTTCATCAAAATGCTCTTTGCTGAAGCTCACCCCGGGGTTGCGTTTTTGAGGGGGAGGAATGTATCTCTCTCCTGGACGGAGTTGTTTCTTCCCACCCCCTCCACGTCGTCTCTTTCCACGACTACTTTTCTCTGGGTCATCTTTCTCTTCGCTCTTACGTTTACAAGTTTCTTTCAACTCGTCTGTGGTAGAAGCGACTGTTGTGTTTGAGGTATTTACCGCGGACACCCTCGTCACTTCTGTCGACTCCATTGTATGCGACACTACTGTAAAACGGTGTTGATGCAAACGTGGGCCAGATGACAACTCATTTACTGAGTTGTAAAATGTATGTTCTTTTGTCACTTTACAAATTACATCTCTATCATTTGTGACGTTTGTCAATTGCGCACTGCAACGTCTAGCACGTGATACTGTTCTGTTATCAAGCGTTATTTCGCGTTTGTTAAAGAGTTTGAGAACATAGAAAATGTTCTTGAAATAACGTACCATCAACTTTAAGAAAGATTCTATCGTTTTCTCAAAGGAGTTCTTTAAAACCACTGTTTGTCTGGTTATGGTTAAATAAAATACCCTGTAAAACGTGTCCAAACTACTCACATGTATCTCCCTGAAGCAGCCATGAAAGTATGGGTCACCCTTCCAAATGACTACCGGCACTCGTCGATGACGCCACTGTGTTAGTAGTCCGTTTCAAAGCCTTATCAAATATCATCAATATTGCTTCACACCTTATGCTTCACACATACACTACAACATAATAAAATCATAGACCTAAATAAATAGCATTTATGATCTCTTATACAGGCAATGGTTAAATTGATAGTGTATAAAAAAAAAACAAAGCCAAACAATCCCATCTCTCTCAAATAAACCAACATTATTTCCATACATTTACACACAATCAAGTATTTTCATTACAACATTTGTATTAATAAATTATGACATTACTGTATAATCATTTCAGTATTTTTTCTTCAAAATAAAGACTAAAGTGCATCAATTCTCATCGCTATGTAAATCGGGTTGTTTTTCTGTTGCCAATACAGAGTAATTGTGATCATTTATAGGTTAGACTATGTTTACTTGCATTCACATCAGACATTAGAAAAGAGTTAATGTTCACTTTTATCTTCATGTTGGTTGGTTGAACTCTGATCACTCAATTTGTATGAGGGTTATCATGTCCCTTGCATTTTTACCTTTCAGCTAGACGGAGATCTACATAACTCAATAGCTGTAGGTCTCCTCCTGCTAGGTTAACCCCACCACACAGCAGTCTCCTCCTGCTAGGTTAACCCCACCACACAGCAGTCTCCTCCTGCTAGGTTAACCCCACCACACAGCAGTCTCCTCCTGCTAGGTTAACCCCACCACACAGCAGTCTCCTCCTGCTAGGTTAACCCCACCACACAGCAGTCTCCTCCTGCTAGGTTAACCCCACCACACAGCAGTCTCCTCCTGCTAGGTCAACCCCACCACACAGCAGTCTCCTCCTGCTAGGTTAACCACACCACACAGTAGTCTCCTCCTGCTAGGTTAACCCCACCACACAGCAGTCTCCTCCTGCTAGGTTAACCACACCAGACGGCAGTCTCCTCCTGCTAGGTTAACCACACCACACAGCAGTCTCCTCCTGCTAGGTTAACCACACCACACAGCAGTCTCCTCCTGCTAGGTTAACCACACCACACAGCAGTCTCCTCCTGCTAGGTTAACCCCACCACACAGCAGTCTCCTCCTGCTAGGTTAACCCCACCACACAGCAGTCTCCTCCTGCTAGGTCAACCCCACCACACAGCAGTCTCCTCCTGCTAGGTTAACCCCACCACACAGCAGTCTCCTCCTGCTAGGTTAACCCCACCACACAGCAGTCTCCTCCTGCTAGGTCAACCCCACCACACAGCAGTCTCCTCCTGCTAGGTTAACCCCACCACACAGCAGTCTCCTCCTGCTAGGTTAACCCCACCACACAGCAGTCTCCTCCTGCTAGGTCAACCCCACCACACAGCAGTCTCCTCCTGCCAGGTCAACCCCACCACACAGCAGTCTCCTCCTGCTAGGTTAACCACGCCACACAGCAGTCTCCTCCTGCTAGGTCAACCCCACCACACAGCAGTCTCCTCCTGCCAGGTTAACCACACCAGACAGCAGTCTCCTCCTGCTAGGTTAACCCCACCAGACAGCAGTCTCCTCCTGCTAGGTTAACCCCACCACACAGCAGTCTCCTCCTGCTAGGTTAACCACACCACACAGCAGTCTCCTCCTGCTAGGTTAACCCCACCACACAGCAGTTTCCTCCTGCTAGGTTAACCCCACCACACAGCAGTCTCCTCCTGCTAGGTTAACCACACCACACAGCAGTTTCCTCCTGCTAGGTTAACCCCACCACACAGCAGTTTCCTCCTGCTAGGTTAACCCCACCACACAGCAGTCTCCTCCTGCTAGGTTAACCCCACCACACAGCAGTTTCCTCCTTCTAGGTTAACCCCACCACACAGCAGTCTCCTCCTGCCAGGTTAACCACACCACACAGCAGTTTCCTCCTGCTAGGTTAACCACACCACACAGCAGTCTCCTCCTGCTAGGTCAACCCCACCACACAGCAGTCTCCTCCTGCTAGGGCAACCACACCACACAGCAGTCTCCTCCTGCTAGGTTAACCCCACCACACAGCAGTCTCCTCCTGCTAGGTTAACCACACCACACAGAGCACACCTCTGGGAAGAGAAACACAGAACAGCATCTCTCAGGAGATCAGCTCTAGATGTGGGATGATGAATTAAGGCAAGGTCATGACAGCAGGCGGTGACAAAACTGACATCAGTTAAGGTTTAGGACTTAAGATGTTCATGTCCTGCCCATTTATCTGCATACTATATATACAATTTCTGTAGCTAGTGTACAGATACCCTTTATGTAGTGCATACATACCCTTTATGTAGTGCATACATACCCTTTATGTAGTGCATACATACCCTTTATGTAGTGCATACATACCCTGGCCTTTATGTAGTGTATACATACCCTTTATGTAGTGTATACATACCCTGGCCTTTATGTAGTGTATACATGTATACACTACATGTAGTGAGGGAAAAAGTATTTGATCCCCTGCTGATTTTGTACGTTTGCCCACTGACAAAGAAATTATCAGTCTATAATTTTAATGGTAGGTTTATTTTAACAGTGAGAGAGAATAACAACAAAAATCCAGAAAAACGCATGTCAAAAATTTTATAAATTGATTTGCATTTTAAATGAGGGAAATAAGTATTTGATCCCCTCTCAATCAGAAAGATTTCTGACTCCCAGGTGTCTTTTATACAGGTAACGAGCTCAGCTTGTTACCTGTATAAAAGACACCTGTCCACAGAAGCAATCAATCAATCAGATTCCAAACTGTCCACCATCGCCAAGACCAAAGAGCTCTCCAAGGATGTCAGAGACAAGATTGTAGACCTACACAAGGCTGGAATGGGCTACAAGACCATCGCCAAGCAGCTTGGTGAGAAGGTGACAACAGTTGGTGCGATTTTTCGCAAATGGAAGAAACACAAAATAACTGTCAATCTCCCTCGGCCTGAGGCTCCATGCAAGATCTCCCCTCGTGGAGTTGCAATGATCATGAGAACGGTGAGGAATCAGCCCAGAACTACACGGGAGGATCTTGTCAATGATCTCAAGGCAGCTGGGACCATAGTCACCAAGAAAACAATCGGTAACACACTACGCCATGAAGGACTGAAATCCTGCAGCGCCCGCAAGGTCCCCCTGCACATATACAGGGCCGTCTGAAGTTTGCCAATGAACATCTGAATGATTCAGAGGCGAACTGGGTGAAAGTGTTGTGGTCAGATGAGACCAAAATTGAGCTCTTTGGCATCAACTCAACTCGCCGTGTTTGGAGGAGGAGGAATGCTGCCTAACACCATCCCCACCGTCAAACATGGAGGTGGACACATTATGCTTTGGGGGTGTTTTTCTGCTAAGGGGACAGGACAACTTCACCGCATCAAAGGGACAATGGACGGGGCCATGTACCGTCAAATCTTGGGTTAGAACCTCCTTCCCTCAGCCAGGGCATTGAAAATGGGTCGTGGATGGGTATTCCAGCATGACAATGACCCAAAACACACGGCCAAGGCAACAAAGGAGTTGCTCAAGAAGAAGCACATTAAGGTCCTGGAGTGGCCTAGCCAGTCTCCAGACCTTAATCCCATAGAAAATCTGTGGAGGGAGCTGAAGGTTCGAGTTGCCAAACGTCAGCCTCAAAACCTTAATGACTTGGAGAAGATCTGCAAAGAGGAGTAGAACAAAATCCCTCCTGAGATGTGTGCAAACCTGGTGGCCAACTACAAGAAACGTCTGACCTCTGTGATTGCCATCAAGGGTTTTGCCACCAAGTACTAAGTCATGTTTTGCAGAGGGGTCAAATACTTATTTCCCTCATTAAAATGCAAATCAATTTATAACATTTTTGACATGTGTTTTTCTGGATTTTTTTGTTGTTATTCTGTCTCTCACTGTTCAAATAAACCTACCATTAAAATTAGACTGATCATGTCTTTGTCAGTGGGCAAACGTACAAAATCAGCAGGGGATCAAATACTTTTTTCCTTCACTGTACCCTTTATATAGTGTATACATACCCTTTATGTAGTGTATACATAACCTTTATGTAGTGTATACATACCCTGGCCTTTATGTAGTGTATACATACCCTTTATGTAGTGCATACATACCCTTTATGTAGTGCATACATACCCTTTATGTAGTGTATACGTACCCTTTATGTAGTGTATATGTACCCTTTATGTAGTGTATACGTACCATTTATGTAGTGTATACATACCCTGGCCTTTATGTAGTGTATACATACCCTGGCCTTTATGTAGTGTATACATACCCTGGCCTTTATGTAGTGTATACATACCCTGGCCTTTATGTAGTGTATACATACCCTGGCCTTTATGTAGTGTATACGTACCCTTTACGTAGTGTATACGTACCCTTTACGTAGTGTATACGTACCCTTTACGTAGTGTATACGTACCCTTTACGTAGTGTATACGTACCCTTTATGTAGTGTATACGTCCCCTCTGGCAGTAGTACTGTTCTCGGACCTTGCTTCCCCCATCAGGACCAACATGCAACTCCAGTCTTCCACCAGGCTCCAACTGATCCAAGAGCAGCAGCATTAGAGAACATGTTGAGTGTAAATTACTGTATAAATGATGAGCAATGCTAGCAATATGGTTATTGAAGGAATTACAAATGCTTTTCTTCAGTGTGGAAAATGCACTAATTTACTTTCCCTCCGTTGTAAAAAGACAATGTTGTAAAACAATAGGTGGTTACCAATAAAACGTGACAATAAGGTGCAGAGCTGTAAGGGGTTGATGTGAGGTAAAACCCTGGTGCGGTGCAGGATACACAATAGGCAGTAGGCAGAGATGGTGAAACAAGGATCTTTACTGGTGGTCCCAAAACCAGGATGCAAAATAACGGACTTGTCACGAAAAAATAAAGGAGGAGCAAATTGGTCTCCAAAAACAGGCTGACAGCAAACATACGAAATATTAACTATGACTGAAAACAACAATGAAACAGGGAGAACACTTCTCAAGTACCTGTACATACGTCTCGCAATCAGACACTGATTAGTACTGTTTGGCATCGAGAACTAGCAGAGAATACAGAGCAAGGGAAGTGAGGGCATAAATACACAGGTGAACAGGTAGACACAGGTGACACCAATAGGATAATGATTAGTACAGACTGTGAGTGAGGAGGTGCCTAAGGTTGTCGGAGGATGACACCTAGTGGGTCGCTCCGGAACTGCGACCCCCTCAAGAAACACCGAGCGTTCGACTTGTCAATCCCGTTTTCAAGGGATTGTTAAATAAATGGTTACTATTTGGTTGGAATATCGTCGCCTCTTGAAGAGCATAGTCAGAACTACCCATTTCAGATTATTCCATGCAAAACAATTAGCTCTATCATCAGAGTTATAGGCTATAGCAAGTAACTGCATGCTTTTTATGATCAGACAGTAGCCTAAACATCTATGGATCATGTAAGTTCAGATATGTGAAGTTAGCCTCAAGATATCTCTCAATATTGGCCATCATTATGTGGATATTTGAGTGATATAAAATAAAAGTGGACTACACCTGACAAGTATGAGTGGTTTAGGTTAATTTCCCCATCCTTTGTCGGCTCTGCCTGTCAAACAACAGAAGGATGCATTTGCCAATGTAACGTTACTGTTAGCTGATAATGTTTACTTTGCAAGCTACTGGTAGAAACTCTGAACAGTTGGCTTAACATTGTGGTAAGTAGACCAAATGTACTGTTTTCTCCAACCAACGTAGGCCTACCTAGCGAAGTTAACAAACATTATCCCCTTTTCAACATTGTTTTTAAGTGTTACATCACAACAGACATGAATAGGCTACATTGATTGATGGACCACGTCAAATTGGCTAGCTAACTAATAACAGATCACGTCATTATGGCTAGTTAACCAGCTAACTGTCAGGGGATAAACTAGATGGCTGTATTTGCTTGCCATCTATAGTGGTGATGACGGTAGTCTGACTAACAACTTTACCAGGACGAGGACTTGTCGATGTCAAGCTCTTTCCAAAAGGCTAATCTCTGATGAAGCAAGCTAAATTACACATGTTGTTTCCTTAGCTAGCTAACTAGCTACTTGCCAAATGGATAGGCTACTCTCACATATCTGAAAATACATGACCAATTGATGTTTACTGATCATGAAAAGCATGCAGCTACTTGCTGTAAAACTCTGATAGCGCTAAATGTGGAATAATCGGAAATGTGTAGTTCTGACTATGCTCTTCAAGAGGTGATGATATTACAACCAAATAGTTTTAACATTCATTTAAAAATCCATTGGCACGAAGTTGTCAATGGTTAAAGGGGAGCTGGGGGTTTCCTTGCCCCCCAGCAGCCCAATCGAATGCTCTGCACTGTATTGGGACATTTTATTGGTAATGACCTATTATGTTAAGTTACGTAATAATGCTCTGACATCATAATGTATAACTTTCAAAATACAGAAATACAGCCGGTATGAAGCATTTTGCAGTAACTTGGCTCTGTCATATCCTCACATGGCCTCTCCTATCATTGCTACGCTGACGACACACAACTAATCTTCTCCTTTCCCCCTTCTGATAACCAGGTGGCGAATCGCATCTCTGCATGTCTGGCAGACATATCAGTATGGATGACGGATCACCACCTCAAGCTGAACCTCGGCATGACGGAGCTGCTCTTCTTCCCGGGGAAGGACTGCCCGTTCCATGATCTCGCCATCACGGTTGACAACTCCGTTGTGTCCTCCTCCCAGAGTGTGAAGAGCCTTGGCGTGACCCTGGACAACACCCTGTCGTTCTCCGCTAACATCAAGGCGGTGACCCGATCCTGTAGGTTCATGCTCTACAACATTCGGAGAGTACGACCCTGCCTTACACAGGAAGCGGCACAGGTCCTAATCCAGGCACTTGTCATCTCCCGTCTGGATTACTGCAACTCGCTGTTGGCTGGGCTCCCTGCCTGTGCCATTAAACCCCTACAACTCATCCAGAATGCCGCAGCCCGTCTGGTGTTCAACCTTCCCAAGTTCTCTCACATCACCCCGCTCCTCCGCACACTCCACTGGCTTCCAGTTGAAGCTCGCATCTGCTACAAGACCATGGTGCTTGCCTACGGAGCTGTGAAGGGAACGGCACCTCCGTACCTTCAGGCTCTGATCAGTCCCTACACCCAAACGAGGGCATTGCGTTCATCCACCTCTGGCCTGCTGGCTCCCCTACCTCTGTGGAAGCATAGTTCCCGCTCAGCCCAGTCAAAACTGTTCGCTGCTCTGGCACCCCAATGGTGGAACAAGCTCCCTCACGACGCCAGGACAGCGGAGTCACTCACCACCTTCCGGAGACATTTGAAACCCCACCTCTTTAAGGAATACCTGGGATAGGATAAAGTAATCCTTCTACCCCCGCCCCCCCTTTACACCTGCTCTAACAAGGCTTACAATCTTGAAACACATAGGTGACAGCAATGTGAACCACCGCATTTTACCATGGCAAGGTGACTGGGAATATGGTTGAAATCAAACAATGTAGTTATTCCCTCCGTAAGGCAATCAAACAGGCAAAAAGTCAGTACTGAGACAAAGTGGAGTCGCAATTCAATGGCTCAGACAAGAGACGTATGTGGCAGGGTCTACAGACAATCATGGATTACAAAGGGAAAACCAGCCACGTCAGGGACACTGACGTCTTGCTCTCGGACAAGCTAAACACCTTATTTGTCCGCTTTGAGGATAACACGGTGCCACCGACAAAGCCCGCTCCCAAGGACTGTGGGCTCTCGTTCTCCGTGGCAGACGTGAGTAAGACATTTAAGCGTGTTAACCCTCACAAGGCTGCCGGCCCAGACGGCATCCCTAGCCACGTCCTCAGAGCATGCGCAGCCCTGGTCGTGCTGCTGCTCCAGTTTCAACTCTTCTGCCTGCGGCTATGGAACCCTGACCTGTTCACCGGACGTGCTACCTTGTCCCAGACCTGCTGTTTTCAACTCTCTCTCTCTACCGCACCTGCTATTTCAACGTCTAAATGCCCAGCTATGAAAAGCCAAGTGACATTTACTCCTGATGTACTGACCTGTTGCAAACTCTACAACCACTGTGATTATTATTTGACCCTGCTGGTCATCTATGAACGTTTTAACATCTGGCCTTAATGGCCATGTACTGTTATAATCTCCACCCGGCACAACCAGAAGGGGACTGGCCACCCCTCAGAGCCTGGTTCCTCTCTAGGTTTCTTCCTAGTTTTTTTCCTTTCTAGGGAGTTTTTCCTAGCCACCACACTTCTACATCCGCATCGCTTGCTGTTTGGGGTTTTAGGCTGGGTTTCTGTATAGCACTTTGTGACATCCTCTGATGTAAAAAGGGCTTCATAAAAATGTTTGATTGACCAGCTGGCTGGAGTGTTTACGGACATATTCAATCTCTCCCTATCCCAGTCTGCTGTCCCCACATGCTTCAAGATGTCCACCATTGTTCCTGTACCCAAGAAAGCAAAGGTAACTTAGCTAAATGACTATTGCCCCGCAGCACTCCCTTCTGTCATCATGAAGTGCTTTGAGAGGCTAGTTAAGGATCATATCACCTCTACCTTACCTGACACCCTAGACCCACTACAATTTGCTTACCGCCCCAATAGATCCACAGACGATGCAATCGCCATTGCACTGCACACTGCCCTATCCCATCTGGACAAGAGGAAAACCTATGTAAGAATGCTGTTCATTGACTATAGCTCAGCATTCAACACCATAGTACCCTCCAAGCTCATCATTAAGCTTGGGGCCCTGGGTCTCAACCCCGTCCTGTGCAACTGGGTCCTGGTCTTCCTAACAAGCCGCCCCCAGGTGGTGAAGGTAGGAAACAACACCTCCACTTCGCTGATCCTCAACACAGGGGCCCCACAAGGGTGCATGCTCAGCCCCCTCCTGTATTCCCTGTTCACCCATGACTGCATGGCCAAGCACGCCTCCAACTCAATCATGAAGTTTGCAGAGGACACAACAGTAGTAGGCTTGATTACCAACAATGATGAGACCGCCTACAGGGAGGAGGTGAGGGCTCTGGGAGTGTGGTGTCAGGAAAATAACCTCTCACTCAACATCAACAAAACAAAGGAGATGATCGTGGACTTCAGGAAACAGCAGAGGGTGCACCCCCTTATCCACATCGACGGGACTGTAGTGGAGAAGGTGGAAAGCTTCAAGTTCCTCGGCATACACATCACTGAAAATCTGAAATGGTCCACCCACACAGACACTGTGGTGAAGAAGGCGCAACAGCACCTCTTCAACCTCAGGAGACTGAAGAAATTCGTCTTGGCCCCTAAGACCCTCACAAACTTTTACAGATGCACAATTGGGAGCATCCTGTCGGGCTGTATCACCGCCTGGTACGGCAACTTTTTTCCTCCTAACCTTAACCTAATTATCCTAACCTGCTGCGTAAATTCTCCCTATCTGCTATGAAATGTCAAATATTACATTCATTTGACAAAAGCTGGATCCCTTCTAGCCATGACCATGAAAAGGGGAGATGCAATTTGGACAATATGACATCCATATAGCCTGGAGGACATAAAAAAAACTCCAGTGGTTATCATATATTCATATGATAGGGTGTTTCATATGATAGCCCAATGATAATTTGATAACTTGATTCATAAGAGGAGGGAAAATGTATGGACGTTATAGCATAGGACAAAGGCCTCAATGGGATAGGACAACCTGCTGTGTTGACCATTGGTTATTCCAGCCCAACAATAGATTTCATCAGGGGCGCAACTTTGCCCCACATTCTGAAATTGCATTTTTGATACAAAACGAGGCGATGGTGTGCTTTAGGACCATGCGGACGCCTCTGAACAGTTGGGTAGGCTGTTTGGAGTGTTTATCTGAGTGGATTAAAAAAACATAAAAAATCCCCCCCACTTCTAAAAAACAAAGTTGCGCCCCTGGATTTCATGACACTCAACACAGGGGCCCCACAAGGGTGCATGCTCAGCCCCCTCCTGTATTCCCTGTTCACCCATGACTGCATGGCCAAGCACGCCTCCAACTCAATCATGAAGTTTGCAGAGGACACAACAGTAGTAGGCTTGATTACCAACAATGATGAGACCGCCTACAGGGAGGAGGTGAGGGCTCTGGGAGTGTGGTGTCAGGAAAATAACCTCTCACTCAACATCAACAAAACAAAGGAGATGATCGTGGACTTCAGGAAACAGCAGAGGGTGCACCCCTTATCCACATCGACGGGACTGTAGTGGAGAAGGTGGAAAGCTTCAAGTTCCTCGGCATACACATCACTGAAAATCTGAAATGGTCCACCCACACAGACACTGTGGTGAAGAAGGCGCAACAGCACCTCTTCAACCTCAGGAGACTGAAGAAATTCGTCTTGGCCCCTAAGACCCTCACAAACTTTTACAGATGCACAATTGGGAGCATCCTGTCGGGCTGTATCACCGCCTGGTACGGCAACTTTTTTCCTCCTAACCTTAACCTAATTATCCTAACCTGCTGCGTAAATTCTCCCTATCTGCTATGAAATGTCAAATATTACGTTCATTTGACAAAAGCTGGATCCCTTCTAGCCATGACCATGAAAAGGGGAGATGCAATTTGGACAATATGACATCCATATAGCCTGGAGGACATAAAAAAAACTCCAGTGGTTATCATATATTCATATGATAGGGTGTTTCATATGATAGCCCAATGATAATTTGATAACTTGATTCATAAGAGGAGGGAAAATGTATGGACGTTATAGCATAGGACAAAGGCCTCAATGGGATAGGACAACCTGCTGTGTTGACCATTGGTTATTCCAGCCCAACAATAGATTTCATCAGGGGCGCAACTTTGCCCCACATTCTGAAATTGCATTTTTGATACAAAACGAGGCGATGGTGTGCTTTAGGACCATGCGGACGCCTCTGAACAGTTGGGTAGGCTGTTTGGAGTGTTTATCTGAGTGGATTAAAAAAACATAAAAAATCCCCCCCACTTCTAAAAAACAAAGTTGCGCCCCTGGATTTCATGACACTAAAACACCTGAACGAATTAAACACAACCGGACACTTAAGAGCCCTGATGGTATAGGTGACCTGAAGAAGAGATATTCTAACATCAGCTGTGCTTCTCATTTGTTTATGTACTGTAGGTTCACCAGTTGACCTCTATCCAGACACCCATGTCCACTGGATTCCCACTGTGAAGATGAGCAACGCTGCAGCAGCATCAGTTTCTACTTCTACTTCTCCAGATATGAAAGGAGGACGTCCCTCGGTTATACGAGATGGTTGTCATATGCTGTGCTTTGGACAATTTGAATAATTCTGTTATGCCATTTAAGTAGAGCACACCTTCACCTTGTCATCATGACAAAAGTGCCCCCTTAAACTTATGAATATCATGTAATTTGGAACGTGTAAAAGACTATTGTTGATATCGTAAACATACTGTACTTTAATAATAGGCTATATTGTTGTATGGGTGAAATGAAAAGTATTTAGTCATCTCTGCTTTGCCTAGCCCCATTGAATAAAACACATTTTCTTATAGTCTAACTTTTTTCTTTCTTTTACAATTTTAACACATTTAGCATAGATAATGTAATTGTTGTGGTAGTCTTTGGCAAACCATCTTCATTATCACAGTAGCACCTCCGAGTGCCACTCAGACCTTCTGGGAGAAAAGTATCTGGAATTGAACTTGGTATTAGTAGTTGTATGTTTTAAGCTAAGGAGCCCATCATCTCCTGCTTCCAGACATTTCACCACCTAGATTACAAAGTTTGCACTAAACAAGTTAATGTCAGCACAAGGCATGTACAAAATCTAGTATAACGATTAGCCTCATTCATTGTCTACTGGTATCGTTTTAAAACTGAGAACATATAGCTGAACAATGTAAACAATGTGTGAGTTAAGCTATTATCTGTTTCAGATGCACAATGTCAAAGGATGCATTGCAAATGCCCATAAGGCTAATGCCATCATACTTTAGGCCAGTGGTTCCAACTCTGGTCCTAGAGTACCGCCAACAGAACAGTTTATTGTAGCCCCGGACAAATACACCTTATTCAACTTGTCAACTAATCATCAGGCCCTCAATGAGTTGAATCAGGTATGTTTGTCCGGGGCTACAACAAAAATGTGTGCTGTTGTGGGTCCTCAAGGACTGGAGCTGGGAACCACTGCTGTAGGCCTGTGGCTTCATTGGCGTTGCATGCCATTATTTTACATTTACATTTCAGTCATTTAGCAGACGCTCTTATCCAGAGCGACTTACATGAGCAATTAGGGTTAAGTGCCTTGCTCAAGGGCACATCGACAGATTTTTCACCTAGTCGGCTCGGGGATTAGAACCAGCGACCTTTCGGTTACTGGCACAACGCTCTTACTCACTAAGCTACCTGCCGCTGCAAAATGGGTTCACTTGGCTGATATCCTGAAAAAATTGTGACGACCAAATACAACTAACTGGAGAGCTTATGACTGAACAAAAAGGCTATTAATACTAAAGCAGAATTTCAGGTGAACAAAAAAAAAGAAAATACCAGAGGTGGCCAACCTCACTCCACTGATCCCTGATCTACTGGGGGAGCAGACTTTCGTTCCAGCCCAGCAATAGTACACTTGATTATTAACTAATTAGGTTTGATACATTGAATCAGGTGTGTTAGTGCTTGGCTGGAACAGAAGCCTGCACATCCAGCAGGTTTGGTCAGCTCCAGTTGTAATAGGTTTGTACATTGTGTGACTTTTAAACTGTATTTAAAAATAAAATAAAATAAATAATTACTAACATATAATCCATGGAATACAAGGATGTTCCCTTATTCTCTTGGGACATTCATTGGGACCTCTTCATCTGCAGACAGGGTTTCACAGCTCTCTGTATCTGAGGACAGAAACAGACTGCATTATACTACAATTAGACAGCCCTGAATATTATGTTGCTATATCTCTCTGTCCTCAGTTTTTCTCGCTAGGGACTGGAACTGGAGAATATTTTCATAATGTCCTCCCACAAAGGTACCTGCTCTATCCAGAGTAGCCTACTCTCTCTGACAGCAGGAACTGCTAGCTAATCCTTTCACCCTCTTCCATGGTTGTTAGCTAGCTAGCTAACTAGCTACAAATGCATTTAGTTACAACGATAAATACATCAAGATAGCTAGCTAAATAGCTAATATGAAGGTAGCAAGCTGGTGATATTTAATTCACTTAGCTAGCTATACAGTATGTAAAGTTAGCTAACTACGGTAGCAAACATTACGTTAGCAGCTCATTTGAGTTAGCCTGCACACTAAGTTTCTGTATCAAGCTAGCTAATAATACATAGTTTTTTCACCACGAACTATCATGGTCCAAACACACCAAGACAGTCGTGAAGAGGGCACGACAAAGCCTATTCCCCCTCAGGAGACTGAAAAGATTTGGCATGGGTCCTCAGATCCTCAAAAAATTCTACAGCTGCACCATCGAGAGCATCCTGACTGATTGCATCACCGCCTGGTATGGCAACTGCTTGGCCTCCGACCGCAAGGCACTACAGAGGGTAGTGCGTATGGCCCAGTACATCACTGGGGCCAAGCTTCCTGCCATCCAGGACCTCTATACCAGGCGGTGTCAGAGGAAGGCCCTCAAAATTGTCAAAGACTCCAGCCACCCTAGTCATAGACTGTTCTCTCTGCTACTGCACGGCAAGCGGTACCGGAGTGCCAAGTCTAGGTCCAAAAGACTTCTCAACAGCTTCTACCCCCAAGCCATAAGACTCCTGAACAGCTAATCATGGCTACCCAGACTATTTGCACTGCCCCCCCACCCCATCCTTTTTACGCTGCTGCTACTCTGTTAATTATTTATGCATAGTCACTTTAACTCTACCCACATGTACATATTACCTCAACTACCTCAACTAGCCGGTGCCCCCGCACATTGACTCTGCAACGGTACCCCCCTGTATATATAGCCTCCCTACTGTTATTTTATTTTACTTCTGCTCTTTTTTTTCTCAACACTTTTTTTGTTGTTGTTTTATTTTTACTTTTTTTGTTAAAAATAAATGCACTGTTGGTTAAGGGCTGTAAGTAAGCATTTCACTGTGATGTCTGCACCTGTTGTATTCGGCGCATGTGACCAATACAGTTTGATTTGATTTGATTTTGGATCATTTTCAAAATCAATTTACTTACTTGAATAGGTTCTCCCACTGCCTCAGTTTTCTGGACCCTTAGAATAAATAAATAATGGGCAATCTTCCCGAAGTTTCCGGTGGTAGCAGAACGCAGCCATTTGGAGGCATCCAACAGGCCCTTTTCACGTGACGTCAGACAACTTCCGTTCTGCCGCGATGCAGGTTATGTTTACATCCGGTGTCGCTTAGGAACGCTTAGCTAGTAGCACATCATTATGGAGTTCACCCAGTCCCTTTCACATCTGCCACCAATACGACTTAACGACGTAGAACGACTTGCTGACAAGTGGTCCCTTACTTCAAGATCGAAGCTTGATAAAGGCTACAAGTTCTTCGTTGAAGGTTACCTGTTTGATTATGAAGGTACGTGTTTATCTTTATTTAGCTTAAATTAGCCCTATGCTAGCGAAGGTTATGAGCTGACGAGTTTCTGTTTTGCAGCCTCTTTTTAATATTACTGCTGTTTGTATCGACCGTAAAATAAGAGTCAGTAATGTATTAATGGCTAATGCTGCGCCCTTTCTCCCAATCACTGTATTGAAACAGTCTCAAGTGTAGTTAACGGTGAGGTGACAGTGAGAGGGCGATGTTACAGGTCCATGAAGAAAAATGAGGAGGCTCATCGGCTTCAGGTTTCTCAGATAAACAGTTCTCTAACATTATGATAAGATAGGTTAAGATAGATAAGTTTTCTTTTTGTTGTGTTTTGCTGCGGTTGCAGATTTAATAAGAATGATTCCACAAAGTTCCACTGTGGATCAGTTTGTTTCTCAGTCTGAGCTCTGATTTTGTATCATTAAACTTAATACACAACGAAATTCTTACAAACCGATGTGGGTTGTTGACGGCAATAAAGACTGGGAAAGATTCTGTGATAACTCAAAATGTTCAAATTTTCGATAAGTGTTGGCACTACTTGTCAAAGGTTTCAGAACAGCCAATTTTTCTTAATTAAAAAAAAGAAATTGGGTTTTGAAAATTGTGTACAGTAGTTTATAATGAAACGCAGAAAAAATGTTTTGTAAGTACAGCACTAATTGTTATGTCTCTATGAACAGGTTACACTAGACTCTGCAGAGGTTCCTGTGGTACTCAATCACATGTCATGTTCCTGCTCTGCTGGGGAAAGCACTATGTAATCACATAGTAGCACTTCTTTTTCAAAGTGCTCACTATGTTACCATGGGCTTTAAGACAGTGCCATTGCCTCTGTCATGCACCAGCGCACTGCAGACCTGGCACCGGCCTAGGACACAGGTCAGACATTATTTGTTACACTGATGCAGAACTTTGCAGTTTGTATTGACTTTTGACAATGTATTGTTCATCATTATTATATCACAGGGAATTGTACCAGAGGCCACCAATGATATGGCGGTGTGTAAACCAGCGGCTAAGAAAAAAACAAGTGTCAGAGCTGGTGTGAAGTGCACACTGTACCGAGCCTATGATGGTGAGTCTGAATGAGCCCCCGCCTGTACTAGAGCACAAAGACTTTAGTGCATTTCTAAAATAATACAAACATAAAAGTGATTATTATTTGTTACTTTTTATATAGACTTTCAGTGGATATTTTTTTATTTGTATTAGAAGCATGTACGAGACTGGATGAGTGTGGTTGTCTTTTTTAGTGAAAAAGATAAGGTGGCATTTAATGAAATCTAAACTTGACATATCTCACTTTCATGCCAGGGCCTATTCCGGATCCTCACGTCATGGCCAGTGCTGAGAAACTGAAAGACATCCGTCCACAACCAGGGATTTGCAAATTGCTGCACGGGCTTGAGGGCCTTAATTTGGTGGACTCTAAATTTGGCCCTGTGCCATTTGGGTCTGTGCTTTCTTACCAGTGCCCTCTAGAATTAAGTAGAGATATTATTAAACACCCTGGTGCCAGTGAGTTTCCTCAGTTGCCTATTGAAGGTTACAACTTTAAATTTCCCATTGATTTTGAGCCCAACTACATACAACAATGTCATTTGGACAGCCTGATTGTGTCAGAGGAGATGTCTGCTGCTATTGAAGCAGAAACAAGAATGCAGTCAGAATGCCAGCTGTGGAGCCAGGTACGCAAACCCCGACTGACAGCCAGCAGATTCCGTGAAATATGCCATGTTCGTGGGGGAGTTGTCTGCCAAGGCTTTGGCAACCCGCATTCTGAGAGGAACTCCTCAGACAGCTGCTATGAGAAGAGGGTTGGATCTGGAACCTGAGATACTGAGGCAATATTCTGATTTTTGTGATGTCTCTCTGAAACAATGCGGGGTCATCATCCACCCTGATTCACCTCACCTTGCAGCCAGCCCGGATGCTAAAGTCTTCTGCCCAACAGAAGCACCACCATTTGGTCTTGCTGAGGTTAAGAGTTGCGATGTTGAAAATGTTACCCAAGTTAAACACCTGATCACAGTTAAAGGCCAGGCCTGCCTTAAGAAGAGCCACAAATACTACTATCAGGTTCAAGGCCAACTCGCCTTAAGCGGACTTCAGTGGTGTGACTTCATTACAGATACCCGCACTGACTTCACAGTTGAGAGAATCTTTAGGGATGAGGAGATTATCCACTCAATGCGACAGAAGCTTGATCATTTCTATTATAACATCTACATGGATGTCTTCTTAAGTTATAAAACATAAGGCAGAATTTTATGTGTAAATAGTGTTAAGGTAAATGTGGAAGGTGAACCTTTGACATTTTTTTCTTTAACTGCAAATTAACTTGTCATATACTGTATATCTCCTATGTACTGAAACACACATTTTGAAAAGGATTGTGATGTAAATGTCGACATGTTTTTCTTTAACTGCAAATGAACTTCATTGTGTTATACTGTATATCTATGTATTGAAATACAAATTTTGAAAAGGATTGCGATGTTGTAAATGCTCTTACCAAAATCAAAAAGGATTGGAAGCAGTTGCTTGCAAACATATATTTAATAGTTCCATCAGTGCCATGACACATAAGCACATAACATGGTTAATAGTTGGATATTTTTACAATATATCACATTAGGTTCATTAATAGCTATGAAAAAGTTATTACCCTTAACAAAAACATACAGTATAACATTAGATCAATTAAATTACCAACAAAGTTAATTCATATTTACATTTTTTTGTACATACAATACAGTAATATAAAAGTACTTCTATTTACAGCCCATCTAGCTTACTCAGGAAATATACAACTTCCAGTTGACAAAAACATCAGACTGGTTTGTCTCCTTTAATGTCAAGAGGTCCCTGATAGTTCGACATGAGGCAGCAGATGGCCCACAGCTGATTCACTGAACCCACTGTGGAAAGAGGAACAAGCCCATCCCAGATATGGTACTCCTTCACCCTCCGTATGGCCCTCTCGACTAAAATCCTCAGCCGGGCGATGGCCTGGGTCTTAAGAGTGTCCTCCCTGCTGAGCTGAGGAGATTTTTTCAGTGGAGGGATGACGAGTGTTGCCCCCCACTTCTGACAACATCCTCTCGATCAGGAAACCCTTGTCCGCCATTAATTCATCTCCGGGCTGAAGTAAATGCAAGATCTGACATTTCCGTGTTATTTCCATGTCGGAGATGGAGCCTGTGTAGAGCTTTGATACAAATGTGATAACACCACATGGAGCTACACCAATCAGCCCTTTAAAGGTGGTGTGATTTTTTGTAGCTCGAAAAGGTTTCTGACTGTAGTGAGAGGGAGGATGGTGTTTCACAGCGGATCTCGGTGCAGTCTACTATAACTCTCACCTGAGGGCAGTAGAGCTTGAACTTATCAGGCATTGTGGCCTGCACCTGCTCTCTTGTCATCCACACCGGCAGTGAGCCAAGAACCTGGTAAAGGTAGCTAGTCCATGTTAAAATGATGCGGCTAACTGTGGACAGGCTGACCTCAAAGATGGTAGACAAGGTTTTCTCCTGAAGCCCAGCTGCAACACGACACAGAAACATAAATAGTTCATCAATAAGTGGAAGTTTTCGGTGAGGGCTAGGTGTCACATGTGCCGTTTGCTGTGCCTTAGACCAGTATACAAGCCGTGAAGCAGAGGGATAAACAGAATCCCAAAACACGGTGAAGACCTCCTTTGAGCTGAATCGTGTGTAGTAGCGATAGTCCTCATCTGTGACACAAAAATTAAAAAGGAGTGGATGCTGCTTCTTAACTGTCAGGTGCTGGATCTCAATTTCTAGGGACAACACTTGCAGCTCCAACTCTCGAATTCTTTGAGTAGCACTGTCCAGTTTACCTTAAGGGGAAGAAAAAGCATACATGTTGGTAGGTTAGTTATTACTCATCTATCCCATCCCATTTTCAATAAATAAAACTGAAGAAGCTTCTAAGATGGATGAGGTTTAAAACGCCAAGTCTTTTCACCAGTTACTCCAAATCGTAGTATAAAATAGTATTTTTACTTAACTGCCATATACTTTTACTTTTTTTGCCAAACAGATACATGGTTACTCTTATTTGTAATACTAACCAGGAGAAGGACGGCAGGCATAGTCGTGATCGTTTGTCACTGCAGGCAAAGCACCCTCTGTGCTGTCAGGCATCTCATGATCAGAATCATCCAGGACAGCAACACCAAGACGCTTTCTTGCTCGCTGGTAAACTGACTCCCGAGCTTGTGAGCCGCCTCCTATATGTGTGAAATTAACCATATGCTTGTCATGATACATTTTGCTAATCACTTTTCAGTCCCTAAAATGACAAAATGTAGCAGCTATATTGCATCAGGATTAAATTATTAAACATTTTGTACAAGTAATATATTATTGGATTACAGTAGTATTACGTTTAACGCTGTCTACCTATCCTTACCCCAATCATTCCAGTGGAATCTAGACGGCACTGATCCCTGTTTAATACGGATCCGTCCACTGGCCGATGTGTATCTATCCTCAGGGGGAAAGTGCTGACTGCAAACAAAGGTGCTCCCACGAAGAATCTTAAAACTTGGTCCCTCATCTCTCCTGATCGCCCTCACCCAACGGGCACGTATTTCTCCATCAACAGGGAAATCGTGAAAACTCAAGATACGGGAATTTCTGTTTGTTCTTTGAACAAAATGGTACACTGCAATAGCATCTTCTCGAAGATTGTGCCATGCTTCGGTGTTGGATGGGATACTGTTGCGATACAGACACCGAGAGAAAAGAAACAGCTAAATTAACATTCAGCTTTGACCAGGAATCAATATTTATCTAGCTATCATGCACAACAGTATTTGAATAGGTGAGTTACTATACATTCATGAATAAACTAACTGCCTAACAAAGGGTTAGATAGCTAGCTAAGTAAACTTGTTACATTACAGCCAGGCAGCAATGTAACGCTACCTTTTAACGTTATCGGTATCTGGTACTAAGTTGTTGTTAGCTAACGTTAGCCCACTTTTAAGTAACTAAGGCAGTGAACAATTATGAATTAACAATAACGTTAGCAAGTTACAAACCATTGCATATACGTAAACATTATTACTCTTAACTTTACTAATTTAACTTAAACGTACCTTTTGGAATTTCTTCAAGTAGCTAGCTTGCTAGTTAGTGGTCAACAGTTGTATTTTCGTTGAGAAGTCTCAGGTTACGGGCGAACGGAAGTGAAGTTAACCTGCTACGCGGAAAGGCGGAAGTTAGATGACGTCATCGTGAAAAGGGCCTACTGACTGACTCTGGTCTTCCAACATGGCGCCTGGTGTGGTTGCTAGGTGATTTGTGACACAACTGTAAGCCCTCTATAATAATACTCGTTTTTTTCAGAGTTACCAGTTGTCTTGAACGCACTGATGTCGGAAGTCTGAGATTTCCGCATTCCGAGATCCGAGTTCCCAGTTGATTTGAACGCGGCATTACCATTAGGCAGATTTTCTCAGGCCTCACATCAAGAGGCCTCGTGAGCTGGGTATCATTATTATTCGTGAGCTGGGCACCATTTTTTATTTTATTTTCATGTATCCGCTTGAGGCCCCTCCTCATGCTCCGCTCAAGGCATAATCAAAATCCGTCTGTTTAAGATAGAGATATGTTTTTTTTGCATGGGCTGCATCTCAATCCACCGCATCTGCCGATGTTGGACTTCGGCATCAGCAGTGGAAGGGGTCTTCACTAGTTATCACGGCCACAAAGTCATAATTATGGCTACCCCCCCAACTATTTCTACAATTGATCTTCTTAAAATCTGATTTTAAACCTAACCCTAACCTTAACCACACTGCTAACCTTATGCCTAACCTTCAATTAAGACCAAAAAGCAAATGATTGTTTTCATGAATTATTTCAAAAAAGCCAATTTTGCCTGGGGCCTGTCTGACCCTAGTCTCGAGGAAGGTGAAACAGGTGCTGAGAAAAGTGGAGTCAATTCAAGTGACCAGGAGGAGGATTGTTCTTATTAGTTGAGGTTAAAGACCTAAGGAAGAGAATCCCAGGTGTGGTTAGTATCCGTCACCTGACCAGAATGGAGCAAGGGAAGAAAGTCTGTTGGTTCTATTTTTTTTTTTTACAAAGAACACCTCCCGATGCATTTAAAGATAGGGTATATAAGGTACCACAGGTGGCATCTTAATTGGGAAGGGCGGGCTCGTGGTAATGGCTGGAGCGGAAGAGGTGGAATGGTATCAAATACACTGCACATTAAGCACATGGTTTCCATGTGTTTGATGCTATTCCATTCACCATTTTTATGAGCCGTCCTCCCATCAGCAGCCTCCGCTGTATGGTACGGAGTGAGACCATTCGTCCCCCAAATACTACATTGTAAGAACTGTAAAGGATTTGGCCATGTTGCAAATGTGTGCAGACGAAAGATGTATACTGAAGAACGGAGTGAAGAAGGTCAGTGCTGCAATTGTGGTAGAGATCATGATCCAGAGTTCTTGAAATGCCTTGTAAGGGCGAAGGAAGTCGAGGTGGCGAAAGTCAGGACGGTCTATCGGGTCTCCTATGCGGACGCAAAAGGATGGTGTGCCGCCCTCCCAGGCTCCTTGGAGGTTTTGTTTTAACAGAAGAAGAAAAATAATGTTTTTACATTTGTATTTTTTTGGTAGTCTGTATGGATATTCAAACCTAACCCGAACCACTGTAGGACGGTCAAACCTAACCCGACCCACACTGCTAACCTTATGCCTAACCTTAAATTAAGACCAAAAAGCTACTTTTTGTTTTCATTAATTTTTAAGATATAACCAATTTTGACTTTGTGGCTGTAGTAACTAGAGACAACCATGTAGGACCCAGCTGTAGGACACACTTCCTGGTCCACAGAGCTGGCCAATAACATTGGGATAACAATGAGCACCCATAGCACCGCAGAATGACTTGACAGACAGTTTATTTTTTATTTTTTATTTTGTATAATTATTTTTTGTTGGGGTAGATCAGCTTAATATTGCAGATAGATTGTAACTTCCATCAATGTAATTGTCTGCATCACTTCCAATCCCCATGTTTATATATATATATATATATCACACACACACAGCGAGGGGAAAAAAGCACCTGATCCCCCGCTGATCGCGCACCCCCGCCCAGCCACAAAGAAATGACCAGTCCACAACTCCAATGGTAGGTCTATTTGAACAGTGAGAGACAGAACAACAACAACAAAAAACAGAAAAACGCACGCCAAAAACGTTATATATTGATCTGCACTTCAACGAGGGAAACAAGCACCTGACCCCCTCTCAATCAGACTACTACCTGGGAAATACGGTTTAGCTGCTCTAAATTGTAGTCGAAGGTAAGACACCAATAAACACGTTAAGCTAGCAAAGTGAATGTTTACCAGTTATAATTTGAAATTATAATGACAAGGTGATTATTTTAGTTGCAGCTAACGAACCAAGTTGGCGTTAGCATTAACTAGCTAACTGCATCTAAAAGAATCACCTAGCTAACAAATATAAACATTCTGATTCATTGCAGTTTAGCTCATTTCTAATTTGGTGGACAGTTTACCAACACCTTGGATTTGGTATACCTGCAAACTTAATTGCATTGCTCTTGCTAGCTGTCATTTAATTCATTATTGAGCTTGCTATCAGTTCATAAGAGTTGAACTTGTTCAGTGGTAGAAAAAGTACTAAATTGTCATGCTTGAGTAAAAGTAAAGATACCTTAATAGAAAATAACTCCAGTGAAAATACTACTTGAGTAAAAGTCTCAAAATATTTGGTTTTAAATATACTTAAGTACCAAAAGTAAATGGAATTGATCAAATATACAGTGAGGAAAAAAAGTATTTAGTCAGCCACCAATTGTGCAAGTTCTCCCACTTAAAAAGATGAGAGGCCTGTAATTTTCATCATAGGTACACGTCAACTATGACAGACAAATTGAGAATTTTTTTCTCCAGAAAATCACATTGTAGGATTTTTTATGAATTTATTTGTAATTGACCATTAATTAACATAAACATGTTTAATTTCTCCAGGCTCTACTCATACAAGCTTCTGATGCGCGTCTTTGGAACATCTACATTTAAAAAAGTATAATAAATCAATTGAATACACACCATCACAATAAATGCATTATTTATGTTAGTCAGGTCTAAAGAAACATGATATGATTTTTTTTTTTTTCAGAAGAACAGAATATGAGTTGGCCTACTGTATGTTATCTGGCTATGCGCCATGCCATAGGCTGTAGGCTTGTTCATTTAGCAGACAAGATCTGCTTATAAGTCCTTGCCATTATTTTATATTATAGGATTTTATAAGTAAGAAGAATATATTTTAACTTAGCTGAATAAAATATAATCTATATTTTTCCCATTCTGGAGTGAGAGTGCGCGCAAATGAAGTGGCTATGTTGAGCGTAAAAGTGATCATTTGAAACAGGTCCTAGAGTTATTTGGCTCCATGTTTTCCACTCAGTTTTTTTTTGTTTAGTTTTTTTAGTAATTTAGCAGCTCTTATCCAGAGCGATTTACAGTTAGTAAGTGCATACATTATTTTTTTTATTTTTTTATACTGGGCCCCCGTGGGAATCGAACCCACAACCCTGGCGTTGCAAACGCCATGCTCTACCAACTGAGCTACATCCCTGCCGGCCATTCCCTCCCCTACCCTGGACGACGCTGGGCCAATTGTGCGCCGCCCCATGGGTCTCCCGGTCGCGGCCGGCTACGACAGAGCCTGGATTTGAACCATGACCTCTAGTGGCACAGCTAGCACTGCGATGCAGTGCCTTAGACCACTGCGCCACTCGGGAGAGCAGTTTCAACCTATTGTTGAACTTCTTTCTCAGATTGATCAATCACAGTGAGGTGAGTTTTAAAACCATATACTGTTTTGATAATAAGTGTTTGATGTGATTTTCGATCGCATTTGCATTAATGTCAGAGTGGTTAGTGGGACAATAGAGCTCTGAGTACCAGGCCATTAGCGACCTGATGATCGTTAGCGAGTTGGGTAGGCTACTACTAACACATGTCCAGAGTGCATAAGAGGAGATCCAGGCTCTGTCGTAGCCGGCCGCGACCGGGAGACCCATGGGGCGGCGCACAATTGGCCCTGCGTCGTCCAGGGTAGGGGAGGGAATGGCCGGCAGGGGATGTAGCTCAGTTGGTAGAGGCGCACAATTGGCCCAGCGTCGTCCAGGGTAGGGGAGGGAATGGCCGGCGGGGGATGTAGCTCAGTTGGTAGAGCATGGCGTTTGCAACGCCAGGGTTGTGGGTTCGATAAAAAATAATGTATGTGCTAACTGTAAGTCGCTCTGGATAAGAGCCACTGGAGGGAATGGCCGGCAGGGGATGTAGCTCAGTTGGTAGAGCATGGCGTTTGCAACGCCAGGGTTGTGGGTTCGATAAAATAATGTATGCGCTAACTGTAAGTCGCTCTGGATAAGAGCGTCTGCTAAATGACTAAAATGTAAATGTAAAAATGAGATTACGGTGACTCAACTGTCATGTTGAATTTTACTGCAGTCATGACTCACGCAGGTGTGGCGGTAATACGGTCACCGCAACAGCCCTCTATCCATCAACCCTGGTCCTTGCTAGTATGGAAGAAAAGCTGCCTAGGGCCAGTGTTGGTGACCATCACCACTGCTTTACTGTAGCTAAGAGGGTCAGCCTTCTTCCCTTTCTCTATGTTGGATAGGTGTAAGCAGTAGTAGTAAATGTTAAGTTCATGCATCAGTTTTATGTCCAGAAAGAGAATGAATTGGGAAAGTATCCAAACACGGGTTTTACTGTTGATCCTAGTCTCCCCTAGCAACACACTGCAAAGTCTAATTTTTACTTGGCTATTTGGAATGGATTGTGAGAGCCTGAAATCAAGGTCCCATATTACTTAACATACTATTGAAGTTGAATATAAATCCTGTCTTTCAGAGAACCGTCTGAAGAGAATAAAGGGCCAGTCTGCTGAGGTGACGTCCAGGGAGATGCTGCGCTCCCTATCTCAGGCCAAAACGGAATCCTGGGATAGATTCTTGCACGACGCTCTGAACTCTTTCAGGGGGAAGAGCTAGATCAGAAGTGAGCAGAAGAGCATCATTTGTTGTACAGGCAGAAGTAGGGCTATTAACTCACTATCTCTGGGCAGCTTTGAAGGCTGAGCGTGTAAAGTTTCTTACAGGTCCACTGATTGTTCTGTTGTCAACCTTGCCTCTTTGTGTAATGATAGGATGTGGGATCATTTCCCTTTCTCCCCAGTACCCTGGAGCATCTAAAGCGTTGGCTGGTACCTGAGAAAGTGGCCATCAGCGCTGAGGAGCTGGAGTTTCTCCTGCTGTCACTGAGCCGAGAGTAGACCTCCACGGACCAATCACAGAGCGGACCTGAGGCAGCCACTCAGAACCCTGAAGAGGACAGGAGTCCCATACCTGAGAAATAACTACCTGTACACTGCAGACATTTTTCATACGTTATCATGTGTTATTACTGGACAGGAACATGGTTGGATTTCCTATACTGTCATTATTAGGTTATGTTTGTTTGTCTGTTTTATTATTGAGGAGAAAGAATTCGGTGACATATCATTACAAATATTGCAACGGTCCATTGTTTGTCATGTTACCTTTATGAAATATTGTTGATTTTATGATATGGTTAAATAAAAGCAGTTAATTGTTGGGGAAATAGCCGAAACTACCCTGGTTGCATTTTGTTAGGCTACTACACTATGTTGCACCACATACAGTGGGGAAAAAAGTATTTAGTCAGCCACCAATTGTGCAAGTTCTCCCACTTAAAAAGATGAGAGAGGCCTGTAATTTTCATCATAGGTACACGTCAACTATGACAGACAAAATGAGAAAAAAAAATCCAGAAAATCACATTGTAGGATTTTTTATGAATTTATTTGCAAATTATGGTGGAAAATAAGTATTTGGTCAAAACAAAAGTTTCTCAATACTTTGTTATATACCCTTTGTTGGCAATGACACAGGTCAAACGTTTTCTGTAAGTCTTCACAAGGTTTCACACACTGTTGCTGGTATTTTGGCCTGTCGTATATGATGAATGGTGGTCATCATCGCTGTCAACAAAAGAGTCCGGTTTATGCTGCATCGTGTCAGAAGTTTTTATTCATACCATGAGGTTACAGCATAAATTACAGACACACGTTGTCTGCAGAGCAGTTGCCTCGAATTATAATAACCGCTCTGGGGTTTATTGTCCAAAACCCTTCTTATATAGACACTGCCAAAATAAGGGTTACCCCCTCTTCTGGCCAATCACCAGTCTCCCCTCGGGCGTCATCCTCAAAAAGGCACATTTCAAATACCATCATAAACCATCCCCCCCTCGGTTCCTTTAAACAAAGCACACGTTCAGTTCCACTTAAAACAGTCATAATTTCCATACACTACATTTCCCCCCTTCGAGACTAAACTAAGTCTCGAAAACAAACAGAATATAATTATGACCAGTAACAATTTATCTTATTGAATATCCTCAACCTTAAACCCAAAAACATTCTCCTCTAGAGTGTAAATACCTTTCTTATGAAATATGAATAACTGTTGATGAAATGTTAACACATTACTATGAATTATGAACAAACTGTTCATGAAGTGTGAACACATTACTATGAATTATGAATAAATCTTTATGGAGTGTGAGAGCGAAAAACCTGTCCGGCAACCTTTGTTCCAAATCCATCCATCCATCAATCAAGACAGTAAAATTCTCTCACGGTCCCTCTGCCCCAGGCAACCACCGCGGTACTCCAGATAAACTCATAAACCATGTAAATACATTTGAAACTATGATGCCATTAAATACACATGTTTCCCCTGCAAACAAAATCCTATCCAGAAACATCCACTCTCAGGCTGGTCAACCCATAGGACCTGAAAGGGAATCTCTCCCTGCCTAAACGTCCTTTCCCTAAACCCCATCGAAATAAACAAAAGCATCTAAGATCCTCATCTGCATTCAATAACATCAAACATCATTCTACTAAAATCAATACCTAAGAATATGACACCATTATGTATTACACATCAAATATGTCTATATTTCATTGCAGACACTGGAATGTAGTCCACTACACTTCATCTCCTCCGTAGTCTCGACTTCCACTGCATCGTTGATGATGGAATCGAAACCTTTCCACACCCTCCTTGTTTCATCTCCTCCAGTCATATTGTCCCTTCATATTGTCTTTGTTTGAGTCACATGTTCCCCCAAATGCTTCTGGAATGAAAAGAAAAGAAACGACCAAACAGTATCCTTTGCAAAACAACCACTTTCAAATTAAACCTCAATTTCACCTAAGAATTTAAAAAAAATGATATATAAATGATGCATGAATCACATTATCCATTCCCCCTTTTGATTCATAAATCATACTAAAATCACCCTACAAAATGTTTTCCTTGAAACAATAAAAATAAAATGATTCAAATAATCAAAAAGGATATTTATCCATCAGTAGGCCACTTGTCCATCTTTATCCAGATCAGGAACAGTCAACACCGGCATCTGAGTGTTGTCTCCAGGAATCATAGCTTTCTCAAAGGTCAGTTACAAATTACAAACATCACACAGTGTTATCAAAGCTGCAACTAAAATCTGACCCATCACTGCCCCTACTGGCCTAACTGATCTTGCAACCAAATCCTATCAAATCTCCCAAACACATCCCTTATAATGCATCTATAACCCCAATGATATTATCTGAACTATCTGGACTCAAAGTATAACTAATATTTATCAATATTATCTTCCCAAATGTTACACCATACCATGAATGAAGTCCCCCCTTCTCCCTTAGACTTACCCTTCAATGATAGGCTTGAAGACTATGACATGTAGCCATGTCACCCTTTTAACCCTAGATTTAGCTGTGTCCGGTGCTATCCCTCTTATAATAGTAGAAACCTCATATAGAAGCTTCAACGTTGACATGTAACCAAATCCTGTCCATCCCTAATGTAAGAATATAGATGCTTTATCACCCCCAAACCCCTAAATATCTCTAAAATTCCCCATAGTCACATTGTCAGTCAAAAGCTAATCATTTAACCATCAAAGTCCTGCTTTTCTACTACCTGGTACATAAAAAGTTACATTATATTTGTCATCTCTAACCTTATGTTCATGCTTATCCAAAGTTATCATATAACATCCCAATATGATATTTCCATAAACATACCCTTTACCTCATATGTTTTATTAGAACAAAAATAACTTTTAGCCCTCAATGTTTCACCTGAATACTTCAGGATTCCGTTGTTACCTGATTTTCCTTTCCCATTTAACAATTCCCATAGGGTAATTCATTTACCCAAGAACACTACTTAAACCTAGGCTTAAACCACTGTTCTGACAACGACATTATTTTATCGGTCAATGACTGTTGCTGATACCACAGTTATGACAAAGCATAACACTGACCCATACCTGACAGAGGCCGCGCGACCGTCTAACACGTCTTGGGCTGGCATCCCCAACAGACATCAACCCTCAAGATTCCTCACGGATTCCTACAGAATTATTTCCTATCTATCTCTAATTTTCACAACAGAAGAACAAGCGGCACTGCAGATACCTCTTCCCGTCTGTCATCAAAATCAAAGACCTCATCCTGTAGCTCCATGATGAATCTATCTTCTCCATTTCAGATTAATCTATATTGTTTCTATCTGCTCTCCTATTTTAATCCCATTTGGACCATAACCTCCTGAATCCCTCTTGCTACCTCTAATTTCAGAAAAGTTGTTGTCATCCTTCCTACATTTGCTATTACCATCGTATCATTAATCCCTTCCCAAAGTTACCATTAACGTTGTTGACTTAGTTGATGAATTAAAACCCTTAATTCCTTCTAGTGGAAAAGTTACCCATATCCTATGTGTATTATTCACTGTTGGAGTGACTACTGTAATAAACTTATCCTTAACTCCCTCTGTGACTGTGGAAACTTCTACAGACTTCAAATCTTCCATTATAAGCGTCACCTTACAAATTACATAACCCTTTAACCAATAATTCTTAACCAAAACAAATTTTAATGCTTTCACTAGATAAGTACACATATTCTCCCTAATTATCTCTCTCTCTCTCTCTGTGAAAGAAACGTCATCATCCTAAATGGCATATTATAATTATTATTCTCCTAACCCTAATAACAGTATTTTCCCCCTATAATTGATGCTGGACCCTTATAATCAAATGCGCTATATTTATGGCTTTAATAACTATCAATGTTGAAAGAGTTAAATTACTTCTCACTGTTGTTTTAATAGACTCACGTGGTGATGTCATTATTGTTACTACCTCATCCCTAGTTTTCCCAAAGCTCTGAACTCTTTACTTGTACTTCCATCCATCACCACTAGTGTCACTTTTTTCCCCCTTTCAGTTCTACCTCTAAACTTTAAACCTTTTGATTATAACAAAAGGTACCCACAATTACCTTGATCTTTCTATTCTAAAGTGTCATTCATTACTGTTCTCTCTCTCTCTTACTACTAACTTTAAAACTTAGCTTACTGTCTCAGAGTTCCTTCAACCCTAATCTACTCCTAACTTATTTTAATCTAATCTTCTCCTCTCATAACATTTAAAACCTTTTCCCCTGATTTTCACAAAATCCCTTCCCCACCAATTTTTAGAATACGTGATTGGGAATTCCCCACCTGCTCCTGACTCCTTTACACAGACTTGGCAAATGACTAAACACCTTTAGCCTAACCTCAAATCTCTTGGTGTAAGGATGTAACCCAGAATAACAGTCACTCTATTAAGTTTATTTCTCAGACAGATTGTCTAACAGGCAATCTAATAGATTATCATCCTTCCTATGATATTATCTTTTAAGCAAATGATTCCCAAAAACCCTACTTCTTAAAATATTCTACCAGACAGTCAGTCGTCTAGTGTGCCTCTGATTGAACACTTCAATTTACACCATGCATCTCTTCCCACAATGTCATTGATATATTGTCCTAATATTAGTATGTCTATTTTAATTCCTATTTGACTTCTATAGCAGAGCTCAATTGATTCCTTAAGAGTAATTAAACTGTTTTACTACCTCAAATCCCTATCCTATCCTAATTAGTTAGATGTTTAATTAGTGAGATGTTTAACCTCTTTAGGCTGAACCCAGATAAGTTTTCCCCTATTCACTATCACTTCTAATGGTCGGTTGTTTTTACTTCAATTGTTGACTATTTTCTCTTCTTTTCTAATCGATGCTCTCAGCTGATACCCCCCTTCCGGATATTCTAGGCACTCTAGAATATTTAGGGTTCACCTGGAGAACAGGTGATCTTGAATTGCCCCTGTATCTTCCTTAAAAATGTTCTCTTGTTTCCTCCTGACTTGTTGCTGTGAATATGGAACATCTGGTACCCCCCTTGGCTGGTACAATTGCACTTGACATTGTCCAGTTGAAGCTGTAACAGTGATTGTTGATTTGGTTCACTCTGATTCTTCATAACCAAAACTTCTCTTCTCCACCAGTTGTATGATTGAGTTTTCAGAGTTTCTTCGTCTTGTTCTTTCTCGTTGTTGACATATCAGTATTCTTCAAAAGGTTATCTTCTAAGTTCTGTTCTTGAAATATCATCTTCTTACTAGTGGCCTTTCCTTTGGCCTCACTGTATTATTCTTCTCCTTCAATTCTTGAGGTCTTCATCCAGTCGTGTTACTTCTTCCACTTCTCCATTTCTTCTTTGCTCTTGTACCTTCAACTTTCATCAGAGATCAAATCTCTAGTATCCATTTCTTCTCTCCTCTCTTGCCACTTCCCTCTGATCACAGAGTCACCTCCACCCATGACCTCTCATCAATCACTCTCATCTTCATCATCCTCTTCTCCTTCACGTTCCAGACATCTCATTTTCTTCCGTCTTCTGGATTCATCTTCATCGTTGTTTCTGCGGGTACCCTATCTATTATTTGTCTATATTTCTGATGCAATAATCACTCCTGGATGATCATTGTAAGCTGAGAATAAACATCCCTAAGCTCTACTTTTTAAACCTATTTTATCAATTACTGTTTGAGAATGAAGGGCAACTTTTGTTTCACTTGCCAGATACCCTAGCAACACTGTAATTAAAGGATTACCACTATTTCAACCCGTGTAATGACTTTCATAGTCCTAATATCTTTTTCCCCATTGTAACAACCCTTTTATATTCCTTTATTGTGAACTATCTTATTTTAAACTATATAGCCTATGTAGGCTTCCCCCCTGTAATTCTTAATATAACCTAAACAACTCAAAAAAAAAAAAAAAACGGCAAAAATATGACTATTAAAAATTCAATTCAATGTTTTATTCAAAACCCACTTCCAATAAAAATTAAAAATCAATTAAAAACCTAATAAAAAAAAAAATATGAATAATTAAAATCAATTTTTATTTCCCTATCTTATCAATTTAGCTATTAATGGCTCTCTCACCATAACCCATCAAATGCAAGTATTAAACTTCAGACTATAATCCTAATACAAAGCCTGTACCCCTACAACACTACAATCCCCATAACCCCTTGTTTCTTCCTATGATATAATCCCCAAATATCATCATTGCAAAATAATGTCAGTACCTGATTTCCAATCGAACTGTAATCCAGCCCAGTGATGCACATAGCCTCCAAAATGTAAATTTTATTCAAATAGTATTTTGCCAAGCCTATGCAAAATTGTCATTATCACATTTCTTTAAATTGGAAAATGTTGTAACCTAGCCTGATATCTGATCTTCTGTCACGTCATGTGACGTCACGTCACGCCACGCACCCGTCAGCCCCTCTCTCTCTCCTCCTGTCGTCTCCTGTTCCTCTCATATTTCAAAAACATAGAAACACACAAGATTTCAGCAGTTTATGCAATTAACCAAGTTATCCACATTCAATATTCGTCCGTTCTACATTCGCTCTAAGACTTTAACTCAGGACTAATTATAGATCGCCCAAAAACATTGATTTTAATCCGTCATTTAATTATCTAATTCACTCTATTATAATCCGTTACCATATATTTAATTTATAAATTCAATCGGTCTCAAAACAAGTTTCATCTTAACCCACCGCCGTTTAAACTAGAATCATCGTGTTAAAATTTCTCCTCTGTCTGTCTATTTTCCCTTGCAGGATAACGCCAAATGGGACCTATGACCTGTACCCACCATTTTGTTTTGTTGTTTTACAATACCCTCGTGTTGTAGTTTAGTGCCGTAAACCAAAACGTGTCCTAATCTCGTGCCATAAACTCCCCCTTTCTGTAGTGTAGTGTCGCAAAATTAAACGCATGCCCATACATTTATTAAATAAATCGCTCCAAAACATTTCATTTAATTTTAATCGTCTTTTAATTTAATTAATTATACTCCGTCAACATATATTTGATTTATAACTTTACTACATCTCGCCAAATAGTTTCACGTTCGAACAACAGCCGTTTAACCCCTAGGAGATTTTTCCCCAAAATCTCTCTATTCTGTGACTATTGTCCCTTCATCTGTAGCTATCTCACCCCTGCAGGGAAACCCCAAAATCTATGACCTTAAGCCACCATTTTGTTTTGGAGGCTCAGAGCGACCCCATGTCGTAGTCTTACCCGGTAAAATCCCGCGCATGCGCACATCCAATCAAAAACACATTTTCACCTCCACTAAACGGATAACAGTCCAGCTGTACCTTTCGTTCCCCTCCTAGTCAACCAACATTTAACAGCGCTCACAAAACATACAACCTGACTTACAAACAGTGACAAGTTTAAGAGACTTTAATCCATCGCAATGGAATCTCTAAGGATATCCGTTAGCATGTAGCACGCAACACAATTAGCATGTAGCATTAGCATTTAGCTTAGCCTAAGGTACACTGCGGCACAAAACACAATTAGCATGTAGCATTAGCATCCACCTCAGCCACCATGTAGAATGTAGCATCACACCTTAGCCTTACAAAAATTAGCCTTAGCAACGATGTACCACGTGGCCTGAAACAATCAAACATTAGCCACGAGGCACCACGTGGCCCAAAACAATCCAGCCTTAGCTTCAGCCTCTAGCAAACTGCGGCCTACTAGCTATACAAATGAACACCCCGCACCGTGGCCAAATCATTGTCTATCAGTAATATCTCCTTCTAACTTTGTGTTGCCGTAAGTTCTGGATAATCATAGAGAGGTTACCCCAAGCATTATAGTTCGTCAACCATACGATGAGTATATAACATGCATATAATTCGTCCAGCTTAATAATTCCCAGAATTAACCTTACACCACATAACGCGTTGCAAGGATTTTATGGCCCATTCCTAAAGAATCGCCTCGATCGGAGGGCTTTTCCAGATTCCCGGTGCCCTAACTATGCAGACGTCTCCCAACATTTATTCTCTACCAATCCATTGTCCTAAACATGCTATTATTCCCCGTTTACCCATCAACCAAATTTAGAATATTTGTTATCAGACTCCCAATCAACAGCGATAACGCCACCAGAGGCCAGGTCATAATGGAACATCTCTTCAGTGTACACAAGTCATATCCAATCTAACAAACTCCGAAGCGGTAAGAACACTCACCCTTTTTTCCGGCCATGCCTCAGAGAGAGTTAGCCCGGCGATTGACTGAAACAAGGAAGAGACGCAAACCCAGCCCCACGTTGGGCGCCATTATGTCGTATATGATGAATGGTGGTCATCATCGCTGTCAACAAAAGAGTCCGGTTTATGCTGCATCGTGTCAGAAGTTTTTATTCATACCATGAGGTTACAGCATAAATTACAGACACACGTTGTCTGCAGAGCAGTTGCCTCGAATTATAATAACCGCTCTGGGGTTTATTGTCCAAAACCCTTCTTATATAGACACTGCCAAAATAAGGGTTACCCCCTCTTCTGGCCAATCACCAGTCTCCCCTCGGGCGTCATCCTCAAAAAGGCACATTTCAAATACCATCATAAACCATCCCCCCCTCGGTTCCTTTAAACAAAGCACACGTTCAGTTCCACTTAAAACAGTCATAATTTCCATACACTACAGGCCCATTCCTCCATGCAGATCTCCTCTAGAGCAGTAATGTTTTGGGGCTGTCGCTGGGCAACACGGACTTTCAACTCCCTCCAAAGATTTTCTATGGGGTTGAGATCTGGAGACTGGCTAGGCCACTACAGGACCTTGAAATGCTTCTTACGAAGCCACTCCTTCGTTGCACGGGCGGTGTGTTTGGGATCATTGTCATGCTGAAAGACCCAGCCACGTTTCATCTTCAATGCCCTTGCTGATGGAAGGAGGTTTTCACTCAAAATCTCACGATACATGGCCCCATTCATTCTTTCCTTTATACGGATCAGTCGTCCTGGTCCCTTTGCAGAAAAACAGCCCCAAAGCATGATGTTTCCACCCCCATGCTTCACAGTAGGTATGGTGTTCTTTGGGTGCAACTCAGCATTCTTTGTCCTCCAAACACGACGAGTTGAGTTTTTACCAAAATGTTATATTTTGGTTTCATCTGACCATATGACATTCTCCCAATCCTCTTCTGGATCATCCAAATGCACTCTAGCAAACTTCAGACGGGCCTGGACATGTACTGGCTTAAGCAGGGGGACACGTCTGGCACTGCAGGATTTGAGTCCCTGGCGGCGTAGTGTGTTACTGATGGTAGGCTTTGTTACTTTGGTCCCAGCTCTCTGCAGGTCATTCACTAGGTCCCCCCGTGTGGTTCTGGGATTTTTGCTCACTGTTCTTGTGATCATTTTGACCCCACAGGGTGAGATCTTGCGTGGAGCCCCAGATCGAGGGAGATTATCAGTGGTCTTGTATGTCTTCCATTTCCTAATAATTGCTCCCACAGTTGATTTCTTCAAACCAAGCTGCTTACCTATTGCAGATTCAGTCTTCCCAGCCTGGTGCAGGTCTACAATTTTGTTTCTGGTGTCCTTTGACAGCTCTTTGGTCTTGGCCATAGTGGAGTTTGGAGTGTGACTGTTTGAGGTTGTGGACAGGTGTCTCTTATACTGATAACAAGTTCAAACAGTGGCATTAATACAGGTAACAAGTGGAGGACAGAGGAGCCTCTTAAAGAAGAAGTTACAGGTCTGTGAGAGCCAGAAATCTTGCTTATTTGTAGGTGACCAAATACTTATTTTCCACCATAATTTGCAAATAAATTCATAAAAAATCCTACAATGTGATTTTCTGGATTTTTTTCCCTCAATTTGTCTGTCATAGTTGACGTGTACCTATGATGAAAATTACAGGCCTCTCTCATCTTTTTTAAGTGGGAGAACTTGCACAATTGGTGGCTGACTAAATACTTTTTCCCCCCACTGTATGGTCTATAATGTTGGGACGAGCTTTGGCACTGCTTTTAAGATACCGGTCCAATCAAAAGTATTAATAGCTCAGATGAAATCGTTGTAAATGTAGCTACTATATGTTCATTACCATGTGTGATAAATATACTACAGTCATTATCATGTATGATAGTATATTTATGTTCATTACCATGTGTATGATAAATATACTATGTTCAATATCATGTGTGATAAATATACTATGTTCATTACCATGTATGATAAATATACTACAGTCATTATCATGTATGATAAATATACTATGTTCATTACCATGTGTATGATAAATATACTACGTTCATTACCATGTGTGATGAATATACTATTATCATTACCATGTGTGATAAATATACTATGTTCATTACCATGTGTGATAAATATACTACGTTCATTACCATGTGTGATACATATACTAGGTTCATTACCATGTGTGATAAATATACTACGTTCATTACCATGTGTGATACATATACTATTATCATTACCATGTGTGATAAATATACTATGTTCATTACCATGTGTGATAAATATACTACGTTCATTACCATGTGTGATAAATATACTATGTTCATTACCATGTATGATAAATATACTACAGTCATTATCATGTATGATAAATATACTACGTTCATTACCATGTGTGATAAATATACTATGTTCATTACCATGTGTGATAAATATACTACGTTCATTACCATGTGTGATAAATATACTATGTTCATTACCATGTATGATAAATATACTACAGTCATTATCATGTATGATAAATATACTACGTTCATTACCATGTGTGATAAATATACTACGTTCTATACCATGTGTGATACATATACTAGGTTCATTACCATGTGTGATAAATATACTACGTTCATTACCATGTGTGATACATATACTATTATCATTACCATGTGTGATAAATATACTACGTTCATTACCATGTGTGATACATATACTACGTTCATTACCATGTGTGATAAATATACTATGTTCATTACCATGTGTGATAAATATACTACGTTCATTACCATGTGTGATACATATACTAGGTTCATTACCATGTGTGATAAATATACTACGTTCATTACCATGTGTGATACATATACTAGGTTCATTACCATGTGTGATAAATATACTAGGTTCATTACCATGTGTGATACATATACTAGGTTCATTACCATGTGTGATAAATATACTACGTTCATTACCATGTGTGATACATATACTATTATCATTACCATGTATGATAAATATACTAGGTTCATTACCATGTGTGATGTACTGTGCTAGATATTTGAGGTTCTGTAAGTATTTTATGAAGGAAGCTTTTGAAACAAAGCTAATGAACTTGAAAAAAGTATTTCTCTAACCCTGTCTTTCTTTCACGTTCAGAAAGTACTCCCTCAAATCACTGGACATGTACACTACATGGTACTGTATAACCTCTACTGTATATAGCCTCTACTGATAGCCTCTACTGATAGCCTCTACTGTATAGCCTCTACTGATAGCCTCTACTGTATAGCCTCTACTGATAGCCTCTACTGTATAGCCTCTACTGATAGCCTCTACTGTATAGCCTCTACTGATAGCCTCTACTGATAGCCTCTACTCTATAGCCTCTACTCTATAGCCTCTACTGTATAGTCTCTACTGATAGCCTCTACTGTATAGCCTCTACTGATAGCCTCTACTGTATAGCCTCTACTGATAGCCTCTACTGATAGCCTCTACTGTATAGCCTCTACTGATAGCCTCTACTGATAGCCTCTACTCTATAGCCTCTACTCTATAGCCTCTACTGTATAGTCTCTACTGATAGCCTCTACTGTATAGCCTCTACTGATAGCCTCTACTGATAGCCTCTACTGTATAGCCTCTACTGATAGCCTCTACTGTATAGCCACCCCTACTGTATAGCCTCTACTGATAGCCTCTACTCTATAGCCTCTACTCTATAACCTCTACTCTATAGCCTCTACTGTATAGCCTCTACTGATAGCCTCTACTCTATAGCCTCTAATCTATAGCCTCTACTGATAGCCTCTACTCTGTAGCCTCTACTGTATAGCCTCTACTGATAGCCTCTACTGATAGCCTCTACTGTATAGCCTCTACTGTATAGCCTCTACGGATAGCCTCTACTGATAGCCTCTACTGATAGCCTCTACTGATAGCCTCTACTGTATAGCCTCTACTGATAGCCTCTACTGATAGCCTCTACTGTATAGCCTCTACTGATAGCCTCTACTGATAGCCTCTACTGATAGCCTCTACTGATAGCCTCTACTGTATAGCCTCTACTCTATAGCCTCTACTGATAGCCTCTACTGATAGCCTCTACTGTATAGCCTCTACTGATAGCCTCTACTGATAGCCTCTACTCTATAGCCTCTACTCTATAGCCTCTACTGTATAGCCTCTACTGATAGCCTCTACTGTATAGCCTCTACTGATAGCCTCTACTGATAGCCTCTACTGATAGCCTCTACTGTATAGCCTCTACTGATAGCCTCTACTCTATAGCCTCTACTCTATAACCTCTACTCTATAGCCTCTACTGTATAGCCTCTACTGATAGCCTCTACTCTATAGCCTCTAATCTATAGCCTCTACTGATAGCCTCTACTCTGTAGCCTCTACTGTATAGCCTCTACTGATAGCCTCTACTGATAGCCTCTACTGTATAGCCTCTACTGTATAGCCTCTACGGATAGCCTCTACTGATAGCCTCTACTGATAGCCTCTACTGATAGCCTCTACTGTATAGCCTCTACTGTATAGCCTCTACTGATAGCCTCTACTGATAGCCTCTACTGATAGCCTCTACTGTATAGCCTCTACTGATAGCCTCTACTCTATAGCCTCTACTCTATAACCTCTACTCTATAGCCTCTACTGTATAGCCTCTACTGATAGCCTCTACTCTATAGCCTCTAATCTATAGCCTCTACTGATAGCCTCTACTCTGTAGCCTCTACTGTATAGCCTCTACTGATAGCCTCTACTGATAGCCTCTACTGTATAGCCTCTACTGTATAGCCTCTACTGATAGCCTCTACTGATAGCCTCTACTGTATAGCCTCTACTGTATAGCCTCTACTGATAGCCTCTACTGATAGCCTCTACTGATAGCCTCTACTGATAGCCTCTACTGATAGCCTCTACTGATAGCCTCTACTGATAGCCTCTACTGTATAGCCTCTACTCTATAGCCTCTACTGTATAGCCTCTACTGATAGCCTCTACTGTATAGCCTCTACTGATAGCCTCTACTGATAGCCTCTACTGATAGCCTCTACTGTATAGCCTCTACTGATAGCCTCTACTCTATAGCCTCTACTCTATAACCTCTACTCTATAGCCTCTACTGTATAGCCTCTACTGATAGCCTCTACTCTATAGCCTCTAATCTATAGCCTCTACTGATAGCCTCTACTCTGTAGCCTCTACTGTATAGCCTCTACTGATAGCCTCTACTGATAGCCTCTACTGTATAGCCTCTACTGATAGCCTCTACTGTATAGCCTCTACTGATAGCCTCTACTGATAGCCTCTACTGTATAGCCTCTACTGATAGCCTCTACTGATAGCCTCTACTCTATAGCCTCTACTCTATAGTCTCTACTGTATAGTCTCTACTGATAGCCTCTACTGTATAGCCTCTACTGATAGCCTCTACTGATAGTCTCTACTGATAGCCTCTACTGATAGCCTCTACTGATAGCCTCTACTGATAGCCTCTACTGTATAGCCTCTACTGATAGCCTCTACTGATAGCCTCTACTGTATAACCTCTACTGATAGCTTCTAATGTAAAGCTTCTACTGCATAGCCTCCGCTAGATGGCAGCATTGTGATCCACACAATACTTTAAATATAAATAAATCAGCACAGCCAAATAATATCTTGACTGAGAACTTGTAGTGAGTGACATTCAGAATTATTATTTCCTAGTGTACTTCAGTTGATAGTAGTCAGCAGTGGCGACTCGAGCGAATGAAATCATACGGCTGTCAATGCCATGGAACTGGACCTCAGTGTTAGAGGTCCCACCCCCACCAGTCAGATTGCTCCTAATTCAGATACAGCAGTGAAAAGGTGGACTACTTGAAGGGAGACAGGTTGACGGAAGGAACTGATGAACACTGGGCAGATATCCTTCTCACAAGAGTTGCTTTGAAGAATCTCTCTTGGATCTCTGTTGAAGTTGTTCACCTACAAAAAAAGGTAAATATATTCAATGTGTTTTTGTAATATATGGATATAAATGCTGCTTGTGTATTTCCAAAGGGAAATTAACGAATATAGGATATTTAAAACGTGGATTGTGAAATAAGTTAAATTATGACTTTTCTTTGGCATTAAGTGTGCATGCTGTGCGTAATATAATTATTACATTTTATACTAGATGATCGACATTCTGGAATACATTTATTTCAAATTATGACCATAGACCGTGTAGTTGATTTGATACAAGACCACTATACAGTATGATACAGAAAACATCTTATTTGCGTGTCAACTGATTTCAATGTTTGAAATTTAAGCCAATTTATTAGTCAGGTGAGTGAGCATTAAAAGTTTTTCCACTGGAAAAATAACGATAGCCAAAGGCACCGACTTTATGATTTGTACAGTCTTCCTAGAAGTAGCTATGTTGGTAGACAAGTATGCATGGACAGTAACTCTAGTCGCGAAAGAGCTACTTGTCTAAAACTATTCATTAATTCATCCATTAATTCATCCAACCATTTATTCATTCATCCATCCCTTCATTGATTCATTGATTCATTCGTGATACTCTTGAGTCACGTACAATCCTGATATTTATGAAATCATGAATGATTTGGTTCTCCTCACAGGTGCATTTATTATGTAAAGGACTTATCTGGTATCTGTCTTTTGGAGAATGGATTAGGCTAACATGATGAATATTCACACTAAGGTCCACCTGTGGTCCACACAGAACCCAATCACCTCAGACTCACGTTTCTGCAGTACCAAGCTCAGGAATACAGTTTGACTCATATATCATATCATATCTATGAGCACAGTCAGCTGTCCTACTTGTATTAATGACCCATATTGTCATTTGGAGAATCTGTTCAGCCGTGACCAAAATACACACACACATTGTGGCTATCTGTGTCAAATCTGAACATGATTTAATCGTATTTTTTAATAATCCAGATCAGATTCAGAACATATGCTAATACCGTTGGCTGTGATTTTCCCTTAATTTGGAACTTGTCCTGTCTGCACCCACACCCCACCCCCAACATTAAATTGAATGTACCTGTGGCCTTTTGAATGTAACATTTCCATTTCTGTAATGGCGGGCATGTTCTCTCTCCTCACAATAGCAAAGGATAGAGGGGGAAATGTAGAATGCACAGAGTTCTGAATGTATTACCACATAAGACTGATGTTGTCCAGGGCAAAGTGCACCTCATTGTCAGCTCAGGTCAATCCAAATGGGGCGGCAGGTAGCCTAGCAGTTAAGGGCGTTAGGCCAGTAGCCGAAAAGTTGCTGGTGCCAATATGAAGAAAAAAATCGGCCGAGGTGCCCTTGAGCAAGGCCCTTAACCCTAATTGCTCTGGATAAAAGCGTCTGCTAAAATGTCAAAAATGCACATGAACTGTATTCAGAAAAATCTCTGAATAGCAACAAGTCTCCATCATTTCACATTTCAACAATAGACTAATCACTTAACCTGCAAATGAGAGGCAAAGTGTTGAGGAGGCATAGTTCATTTTCAAATGTTATCCCGACTGATATTTCAGTAGTTGTTGTTGAATATGGAAGATGATAATTAGCCTATTTAATATCATTATTCAGAACTTTTCCATGCTATGAGAGACTATGATGAGGGGATGAAATCCACAATGAATGAGATATCACAATTACACCATTGATAATACACGATTTGACAGGCAAAGTACCCCTTAACATTCATTCAAGTGTAAAATGCAACTTCACCTTTAGGTTTCTCCTTTTGCTGAGCTGCATTGCTTTATTGTAGTACGATTTAGCCTGATATTGTTTTCACTGATTATGTTTTCCCTGATGTATGTTTTCCCTGATGTTGTTTTCCCTGATGATGTTTTCCCTGATGTTGTTTTCTCTGATGATTGTTTTCCCTGATGATGTTTTCCCTGATGATGTTTTCCCTGATGTTGTTTTCTCTGATGTTGTTTTCCCTGATGTTGTTTTCCCTGATGTTGTTTTCCCTGATGTTGTTTTCTCTGATTATGTTTTCCATGATGTTGTTTTCTCTGATGTATTCCCTGTTCTGTTGTGTGTTACAGTGATGGACAACAGGGAGTTTTCTCTGAACTGCTCTTGGGTAGAGAACACATCTCTCCCGGCCTACTCCTCATCCTCCTCCTCCTCCTTCACTGGGTTGGACCTCCTATTTGACCTGAAGCCCCTATTCATCCCTCTCTACTCCATGGTGGTCCTGGTCGCCTGCTCTGGCAACCTCCTGCTGCTCTTCCTCATCGGCCTTAACAAGAAGAGACACAACACCACCAACTTCTTGATCGGCAACTTGGCGCTGGTCGATTTGGTCATGTGCATCTTCTGTGTGCCCCTGACGGCCTCCTATGCCTTCGACAAGCGAGGGTGGCTCTTCGGACGCTTCATGTGCCACTTTGTCACCTTGATGCAGTCGGCGACGGTTTTCGCCGCCGTCTTGTCCCTCACAGCCATCGCAGTGGACCGGTACGTCGTTGTGGCCTATCCCATTCGCAGGCGGGTGGGTTGCCAGTTCTGCTGGGGTTTGGTGGCTGTCATCTGGTTGTGTAGCCTTGCACTTTCCACTCCCACGGCTCTCCACACAGGCTACCTGGACCTGAGCGCCACCGGTCTCCACATGGTCGTCTGCGAGGAGTTCTGGCATGGCCAGGAACGGGGACGCATCGTCTACTCCTGCTTTGTCCTGCTCTTCTCCTACTTTGTGCCACTCGCCGCTGTGTCTGCATCCTACCTCGCTATCTCCTACCACTTGAGACAAAGGAACATTTCTGGTTTGATGGCGGCAGTTCAAATGAACTGGGGGCGAAAGAGAAGAAAAACATTCTGCCTCCTGCTTGTGTCCGTGCTCTGCTTTGCCTTCTCCTGGCTCCCTCTTCAGGTGGTCAATCTCATCCGCGACCTGGATACTGACTTCACCATCCTGGGCAAGAGCCACGTCAACGTGATCCAAGTGTCGTGCCACCTGTTTGCCATGAGCTCGGCGTGCTACAACCCATTTATCTACGCCTCGCTCCATGAAAAGTTCCTGTCCTGCCTTTGTCATCGTGACCTCTCCCCCCGTCACAGAGGAGAGGGGGTTCGGGGGCCAGGGGGTAACAGCAGCAGCCTCGTGACGTCCCAGCGACTGCACCGTGTGAACACCTTCTCCACCCTGGGCGACATCCCGGTGGTCCTGGGGAACAAGATGCCACAGGAGAGCTGGCCGTTGCGGCAGGCCCATAAGTCCTTAACCACTACAATAATTGACCATAATTACATGTAGTTGGAGTTTGAAAGAGGAAGCACCTTATGGCCCGGAGCACTGAAAGGAAGGCTTATCTGAAATCTATCAATTACCTCCCCTTCGACCTCATCCTCTAATTAATTCTGAGAAGGACGTCAGGAGAGAGTAATCAAGAAAATACTATTGAGATAGAGTCCCTCTCTGAGAAGTCAACCAAAAAAACATTTGGGGATCAAGTGGGATGAGGTTGGCACCAATGCAGCTGACAGCTGTACCTGAATGAGTACGGATTCATGACAAAACAATATATTTCTGAGCTAATTACAGTCACTGGTAGTCATTGGTAGAAGGTATCTGCCAAAGTAAAGGAAACACCAACATAAAGCGTCTTAATAGGGCGTTGGACCACCACGAGCCGGAACAGCTTCAATGCGCCTTGGCATAGATTCTACACATGTCTGGAACAGTATTGGAGGGATGCGACACCATCTTTCCACAAAAGATTCCATCAGTTGGTGTTTTTGTTGATGGTGGTGGAAAGCGCCGTCTCAGGCGCCGCTCAAGAATCTCCCATAAGTGGTCAATTGGGTTGAGATCTGGTGACTGAGACGGCCATGGCATATGGTTAACATTGTTTTCATGCTCATTAAACCATTCAGTGACCATTCATGCCCTGTGGATGGGGTCATTGTCATCCTAAAGGGGCCTAGCCATGGCAGGCAAAATAATGGCCTGCCCAGCATTTTTATACATGACCCTAAGCATGATGGGATGTTAATTGCTTAATTAACTCAGGAACCACACCTGTGTGGAAGCACCTGCTTTCAATAGACGTTTGTATCCCTCATTTACTCACGTGTTTCCTTTATTTTGTCAGTTACCTGTACATATCAATGAACATTTTTGCAGTGTGTATATCAGACAATATACCACATGTATGACACAGAACTACTTGTTTACTGTTACATTTATGTTAGTAACTGGCTTATAATAGCAATAAGGCACCTTGGGGGTTTGTGGTATATGGCCAATATACCACTGCTAAGGGCTGTATCCAGGCACTCCGCTTCGTTTTGTGCGTAAGAACAGCCCTTACGCAGGGTACAGTGAGGGAAAAAAGTATTTGATCCCCTGCTGATTTTTTATGTTTGCCCACTGACAAAGAAATGATCAGTCTATAATTTTAATGGTAGGTTTATTTGAACAGTGAGAGACAGAATAACAACAAAAAAATCCAGAAAAACGCATGTCAAAAATGTTATAAATTGATTTGCATTTTAATGAGGGAAATACTTTACTGAATGGATATGCTTTGCTGAATGGATTGTGGTGTCAATATTATTTACTGAATAGATTGTGGTGTCAATATGAATAGATTGTGGTGTAAATATCCTTTACTGAATGGATTGTGGTGTCAATACTATTTACTGAATAGATTGTGGTGTCAATATGAATAGATTGTGGTGTCAATATGAATAGATTGTAGTGTCTAAGGAGCCGATTCAGACGTAAGAATTTATGCCTGTCCTACGTACTTCTCAGTATTTGGTATTCAGACTTACCTTATTCAGTCGCGTAACGCGCGCTGCAGGTGTGGCTACCTTGCGTGCTCTGAATAAATGTAATTCAGCCGCTGAAAACCCTTCTACTTGCTGGCCAACATTTTCTTGTGGAATTTTCATTCAATAGGGTTTTCAGTACATTTAAATAAGGTGTACCTTTTAGTTAGAATTTCATTGACAGACTCACTAGAATATATCAAGAGAACAGGTTCAGAATATTAGGGATCGATGAAAGAAAGCCATCTAAATATATGCATATTTGTCTCCGTTTCAGCACCAATTGGTGGATTTAAAAATACTCTAATCTTGTAGATTATTTAGGTTTAGGAGAATATTTATGAATCATAAAAAACAGGTTTGGAGAGCCTTTAGGCAAGAAAGAAAGAAAACGGTGGTTTGATTCATTCAGAAAATTGTGTTGTTATTAGGCCTACTGATGGTCGATACTGATAGTGGCTAATATTTAACATGATAGAAATAGGAAACAGGGAAAGTCAGGGGTAGCCTATAATTAAGACATTAGAGAGTACCCATCCCTGCAAGTTAAAATGCTGTACAATTTAAATTCTGCATAATGGCACAGCATTTCATCAACTTTACTGTGGGTATGTTGATATGTTGATATGCTTCAGTTTGCTGCCATTCGACTGGTTTCACATTTGTCTCCAGCGATTATAAGGTAAAATATATGTAAAATAAGTGTTTATAATATTCATAATTCCCTTATCCAAACGGAATACTAATTTACCTAGCTCTTATCAACAGCTCTTATCAAGCTGTAAATAACAGTGCATGGAGAATGGTGTTATTTCTAGCGGGAAAAAATAAAGTAGATGCCTTTTTCCACTTGGAACCGGTAGGTTCGCTAGACCTTATTCATGGTTTCCTCTCACATAAAGGTGGTGGAATCATTTATTCAATCTCCACCTCAAACGAATAGTCGGTGAATAGCATGCTATTCTCATGCTTAAGTTCAAGGTCAGAATACGCATAGAGAGAACAGTGCATAAAAAGGTAATTACATTCCATTTACACGCGATTAAATCGGGTCGGAATCGGCCCCAATATGAAAAGATTTTGGTGTCAATATGATTTACTGAATAGATTGTGGTGTCAATATGATTTACTGAATAGATTGTGGTGTCAATATGAATAGATTGTGGTGTCAATATACTTTACTGAATGAATTGTGGTGTCAATATGAATAGATTGTGTCAATATACTTTACTGAATGGATTGTGGTGTCAATAGACTTTACTGAATAGATTGTGGTGTCAATATGAATAGATTGTGGCGTCAATATACTTTACTGAATAGATTGTGGTGTCAATATGAATAGATTGTGGCGTCAATATACTTTACTGAATGGATAGTGGTGTCAATACTATTTACTGAATAGATTGTGGTGTCAATATGAATAGATTGTGGTGTCAATATTATTTACTGAATAGATTGTGGTGTCAATATGAATAGATTGTGGTGTCAATATTATTTACTGAATAGATTGTGGTGTCAATATGAATAGATTGTGGTGTAAATATCCTTTACTGAATGGATTGTGGTGTCAATACTATTTACTGAATAGATTGTGGTGTCAATATGAATAGATTGTGGTGTCAATATGAATAGATTGTAGTGTCTAAGGAGCCGATTCAGACGTAAGAATTTATGCCGCAGAATTACTGAATGAATTGTGGTGTCAATATCCTTATGAATGAGACAGATGTTCAATTTGTTTGCAAATGTTTTAAAGATTTCCCTAAGACATTTTTCTGTACATATAGCTTATGCAGCTCAAGAGATTGAATGTAATTTATGATGTGTATAGAAATATTTTTGAATGAGGTATTTATAATCCTCAAGAAGAGCAACTGTTAAATGTTGTAGTCCCATTACACAACTACTCCAATTTGAATCGATACTCATAAATGTTAAAGCGAAATGTAATATTGTGTAGATGTGTGTTTCTTTATATGTTGTGTTCTAACAAGTAAAATTAATACTTTGTCATTTTGCTGTAAAAAATAGTCCAAGCTTGAACATTTTCGATGTAATTTTACAACAAGTTATGTTGTTCTGTCTATTAGATTATGACAGGATGAACTTGATAATGAAAATACCGTTGTATAGTATTTTGTATTATCACGTTGGTTGTGTTGCTCTGATGTTAAAAGTTGAACATTAAAAATAACATTGAAGAACCTGTGAATTGAGCCACTCCGAGACTAATACTTACTGACACTTACTTTGAATAAATAAATGCTTTGAAAACCACTCCAACTACTCAATATGTCTGGCTTGGTTACCATGGAGCCATCAGCCAGGTGTCTGAGAAGATTTTCAGATTGCTTAGGTACTTTGCAGTGCTTAAATGTAAGTTAGATTTGTGCAAATTAATTCACACACCTGAATATGTAAATGTCATATTGGTATGCAACTGATGAAGTTAGAATCATCCAATATGTTTTATTGCCAGGGACCTCACAATATGATATTATTACGATACTTAGGTGCCGATACGATATGTATTGCGATTCGATGCTGTGATTTTATTGTGATTCGATGTTCCAAACATTTTGCTCACCATATGTCTGCTGCAGAGGGACAAGAGAGAGCCATGAGAAAACAAGTTTTAATCAGTCATGGAAATAAAAGTGCTGAAAACAAATTGACTCCCTATTTAAAAAGAAGATGGAGAACAAGCTTTGAAGGGAAGATACTGTTGTTTTGGTGCAGGCACAGCCAACTAGCGCAAAAATAATATAGTAATATTGTCAGAACGATACGATATATTGTCAAAAATAATATCCCGATATGTAACCCCCCCCCCCAGCACTACTAAATGGACTTACAAATCAAAGCATGTCTCACTTTTGCCATTTTGGTCAACTTTGCATGCATTTACTAACCATAAAAGCAAAAGTGTATAGCTGTTATTGTCACTTGCCAAAACAAAGTGACTTGGCAAACAAAAGTGGACCTAGTACAGAGCCCTGAGGGACACCAGTAATGAGTCCACGTGTTGCAGACCCTTTCCACATAACCTTGCAGGAGGGTCCTGCCACATAGGATGCAATACTGATGAGAGATTTTTAGTAGAAAACATTTGGTAAATTATATTGAGAAATCTTCCAATATCTTCACAAACAACAACAGGTTTATTAACGGATACTCTGTCATAGACTACCAGTCATTCAAGGGGTTTTCTTTATTTTAACTATTTTCTACATTGTAGAATAATAGTGAAGAAATCAAAACTATGAAATAACACATATGGAATCATGTAGTAACCAAAAAAGTGTTAAACAAATCAAAATATATTTTATATTTGAGATTCTTCAAAGTAGCCACCCTTTGCCTTGATGACAGCTTTGCACACTCTTGGCATTCTCTCAACCAGCTTCACCTGGAATGCTTTTCCAACAGTCTTGAAGGAGTTCCCACATATGCTGAACACTTGTTGGCTGCTTTTCCTTCACTCTGTGGTCCAACTCATCTCAAACCATTTCAATTGGGTGGGGGTTGGGGGATTGTGGAGGCCAGGTCATCTGATGCAGCACTCCATCACTCTCCTTCTTGGTCAAGTAGCCCTTACACAGCCTGGAGGTGTGTTGGGTCATTGTCCTGTTGAAAAACAAATTATTATCCCACTAAGCCCAAACCAGATGGGATGGCGTATCGCTGCAGAATGCTGTGGTAGCCATGCTGGTTAAGTGTGCCTTGAATTCTAAATAAATCACAGACAGTGTCACCAGCAAAGCACCCCCACACCATCACATCTCCTTCTCCATGCTTCACGGTGGGAACTATGCAATTCGACCATGAAGGCCTGATTCACGCAGTCTCCTCTGAACAGTTGATGTTGAGATGTGTCTGTTACTTGAACTCTGTGAAGCACTTATTTGGGTTGCAATTTTTGAGGCTGGTAACGCTAATGAACGTATCCTCTGCAGCAGAGGTAACTCTGGGTCTTCCTTTCCTGTGGCAGTCCTCATTAGAGCCAGTTTCATCATAGCGCTTGATGGTTTTTGCGACTGCACTTGAAGAAACTTTCAAAGTTCTTCACATTTTCGGTATTGACTGACCTTCATATCTTAAAGTAATGATGGACTGTCATTTCTCTTTGCTTATTTGAGCTGTTCTTACCATAATATGGACTTGGTCTTTTACCAAATAGGGCTATCTTCTGTATCTACCTTGTCACAATACAACTGATTGGCTCAAACGCACTAAGAAGGAAAGAAATTCCACAAAAAGAAGGCACACCTGTTAATTGAAATGCATTCCAGGTGACTACCTCATTAATCTGGTTGAGAGAATGCCACGATTGTTTAAAGCTGTCGTCAAGGCAAAGGGTGGCTACTTTGAAGAATCTCAAATCTCAAATATATTTGGATTTGTTTAACACTTTTTTACTACATGATTCCATATGTGTTTTTTCATAGTTTTGATGTCTTCACTATTATTTTACAATGTAAAAAATAGTAAAAATAAAGAAAATATTTTGTAGGTGTGTCCAAACTTTTGACTGGTGCTGTACGTACTGGTACCACAAACTTTACTGTAGCAAACTGTATTTGGTCTGTAAATAATGACATGCAAGTTCACTTTTTTGGACACTTACAGTAAGTTATGTTTATTCAAGAACCTGTTAAAAATGGTCCCCTTGAGGACCCCACTGCATCTCCTGATGATGTTGATCATAGTGGGAATAATGAGACTAAATACCACAGCTCACTGTACTGATGAGCACAGGCTGCTAATCCTATTCGTATCTCTTAAAGCACCAAAACCACCTCTGCCACCTCTGGCCTCAGCTCCCGCTCAGCCAAGTCAAAGCTCTTCTCTGTCCTGGCACCCCTTGAAGCTAAGACAGCAGAGTCCCTGTCTATCTTCCCGAAAAACGTATGAAACCCTACCTCTTCAAAGAGTATGTTAAATAAGACATCTCAGTCCAAACTGTTGAGCGTGAAAAATCCAGCGGGGTTGCAGTTCTTGACACAAACCGGTGCGCCTGGCACCTACTACCACGCCCCGTTTAAAGGCACTTACATTTTTTGTCTTGCCCATTCACCCTCTGAATTGCACACATACACAATCCATGTCTCAATTGTCTCAAAAATCCTTCTTTAACCTGTCTCCTCCCCTTCATCTACACTGATTGAAGTGGATTTAACAAGTGACATCAATAAGGGATAATAGCTTTCACCTGGATTCACCTGGTCAGTCTATGTCATGGAAAGAGCAGGTGTTCTTAATGTTTCGTATACTCAGTGTATATGCCATTTTATCCAAAGCAACTTACAGTCATGCGTGAATACATTTTACGTATGAGTGGTCCTGGGAATCGAACCCGCTAGCCTGGCGTCACAAGCACCATGCTCTACCAACTGACCTACAACTGACCAATACTACAGAGGAGCACTTCAGTATAATATGATGAATCACTGCAAAGACAATATTTATACCACTCACTAATGAATGCAGTGACTAATGCAGTGAGTGTGTATAAACAGTATGAGTGGGTAATAATTATGCCAAAATCCATAGATTTTGTTGATGACAATGGTGCCTGACCCCGAATATGGCTGGTTATTTTACTAGGCTCCGTCTGTAGTGCTGAAACCGTGAAAACAGGATAAGGGTCATGTTCATTAGGCACCACATGGATAAAAACAGACTGAAACAGGGAGGGACTTTTACCATGTATTCACTTTGAGCATCTGGAAAAATCACTATATCAATTAAATCTATTATTATTAATTATTACCTCCTACTAGTCCAATAGGAAACTTTTTTTCCCGTTTGCAAAATTCAAACATTTTCAGTTGCTTTCTCTAATGAACACAGACCAGAACTTAATAAATGATTCTGTCAAATACACCCCAAATATCTTACTGTTCCAATATTGCCCAGCTGAAAGTGAGGGACACAAGCGGCGAAGGAGACAAACACAGCAGGTAAAAACCATCACAAGTGAAAATCAATGAAGAGCTGTACAAATAATATAGTTGAGGGGAACGGCACCTCCGTACCTTCAGGCTCTGATCAGTCCCTACACCCAACGAGGGACTAAGTGCGTGTTCATCCACCTCTGGCCTGCTGGCTCCCCCTTACCTCTGCGGAAGCACAGTTTCCGGCCAGCCCAGTCAAAACTGTTCGCTCTCTGGCACCCCAATGGTGGAACAAGCTCCCTCACGACGCCAGGACAGCGGAGTCACTCACCACCTTCCGGAGACATTTGAAACCCCCACCTCTTTAAGGGGAATACCTGGGATAGGATAAAGTAATCCTTCTACCCCCCCCCCACCACCAAAAACAACATAAACATTGTGAAGTATATCCCACTGGCTATAAGGTGAATGCACCAATTTGTAAGTCGCTCTGGATAAAGAGTCGCTGCTAAATGACGTAAATGTAAATGTAATATCAGTCAGTGTTGTGATTCCATCTCCACCCCTTTCACCATTATACTTACACATATGTTTAACTGAGTACTTAAATGAAAAGTCAATCAAGGTGACGTATAAATAGATTATTGATTAACTACACTGTTTTCACATGGACTGAGGTTAAAAGACTATTGAGTCCATTTCCAAAGAAATCCCCTAAGGAGATCATTGTGTTATGCTTTAACTGACCATTTATAATTAGGTTACAACACACAACATGACCTCACTGACATCAATGTCATACAGGGACCACTCAATTAACTGTGGCCTTTGACTTGTAATAGAATTTCAGAAAGGAAATGCCACTCAGCGGTACAATAAGGGATTCACCCCCAGTGTGTTTTCGCTTGTGGTACAAATCCTTTCATCTTCCTCTGTAGCTGCAGTCTGCACCTAGATCGAGCAAGAAAATATCCAACCGTTTGAGTTTATCAAACGAGACCGCAAAAAGCTTATTGTTGTTGTTGTTGAGCCCTCCAGTCCCTTTAAAAGGCTAAAGGACGGGGGGCTGGATGACAAGGCAACCTGAACCTGCATTCGGAGCCGAAGGGGGTTGCGTCCCAAACAGCACTGTGTAGGGAATAGGGTGTCATTTGGGACTCAGCCAAGGTCTGCACTCCGAAAAGGGCATCCATTATTAAAGCTGCAGCACTCAGTCCTCCCTTCCTCTCCAGCAGCTCTCAGACCCCAGATTCCTGTGCCATTGTTAGCCTTTCTTATCATGTACCTTCATTGTCACGCAGATACCAGTGGTCTTATGCTACGCACCACGCCAGTTTATACCGTCATGTGTGGAGCGGGGGGGAAGAGATTGACAAAAGTGTTGCCACCAATATATAACATTTAGAGGGAAATTATAGGGTGGGTGGTTTTGGGGCATCCCCCCATGCTCCACAACCACCCACCCCCCCCCCATTTTGTTATTGTCGTATGGTCAAGTATTGCGTTTATCATTGTCTTATAGCATTGTGTTCCAAGACATATGTTCCCGATACACGTGGCATTCACAGGTGATCAGGACCAACACTTCAATGAATTTCACGTGGCAGATCAGCACGGGACTTCAAGCTGTGATGCGTATGATGACGTTTTCATGTAAAAGAGCCTGATTATAAAATAGCCTCTTTCACTTTCAAGTATGCACCCACTCTCAGAAGATGTGGGGTTGCATCTCATCATAATAAGGTATTAAGGATAATTATAGATTATATTGTGGCTAAACCAATATCAGGAACTCTGAAATGATTTTGAGAGAGGCAACACCACAACCCCAACACCCTACAAAAAGGCATGTGAAGGAAGAGTCAACCTGGCCAACACCCAAAATGTTTTCCTCATTTTTCTCCAGATAAATCTACTTCTGCCTTGTCAAATCGAATTACATAATTTGTCATTCTGCATAAGCAATCACTAAAAACTCTATGCATTTGTAATGCTCCTGTGCTTCCTGTACACAACTCAATCATTCAAATTGAAAGGAGAGTAGCATGGGGGTTTTCTGAAATATGTAGGGTACTTCTCAAACTCATCTGGCTTTGTGATAGTTAGCCATTTTGATGTAATATAATGAATCAAGCCACATCAAAATCCATCATGTTAGTTGAACCTGTGGTTCTGTCCCAAGTGGCCCCCTAAACCCTTTGGCTCTGATAAAAAGCATGACACTAAATAGAGAATAGGTTGCCAAACGGAGTGCATCTCAATAGTCTAAGGCAGGGTTCTTCAATTCCGGTCCTGGAGGGCCGAAACACTTCTGTTTTTTTATTTCTACCTGGTAGTTAATTGCACTCACCTGGTGTCCCAGGTCTGAATTAGCCCCTGATTAGAAGGAGAGGATGAAAAACAGAGGTGTTTCGGCTCTCCAGGACCGGAATTGAAGAACCCTGGTCTAAGGGCTCTGACACACTGGAATTTTGTAGCCGAGAATTTCGTATGGAGCCAATGCTTTTTCAATGGGAGTCATTCATTGCAGGATGAATGACAATGGAGATGCATTGTCCAACAATATTTTTTTTTACATATGCAACTCTTCATACAATAGTGGACTTGAGTTCTACTTTTGACGGACTAACCACGTTTCCATCCACAGTTTTAATGCAAGTAAAGTCATACCTTAGAGAAAAAAAATCTGGACAGCTGTGATGGAAACAGGAAGTTTCGGTACAATTGTATAAATGCCAAAAGATAATTTGTCCGTTCAATATGGTGGGATCTAATTGTGTTGGTATGTGGAAACGCATTTATGCGCAAATACTGATATAATATCCATCATATCAAAGTAAACTTGGAGTCACGTGATGATGTGGTGGTCCTCCCACTACGATTCGGGAAACCATGCAGTTCATTCTCACTCTTTTTTAAAAATGCAATTGTATTTTATAGACAATACAAAGCATACACATACAAATGACTACATCATACAAACATCCCTACATCACACCTGCCCAGATCCACTAGCCCCCACCCCGATCTTCAGGACCCTTATCACATTCTGCCACATGGCCTCAAACTGCACCATTTTGTTTCTCTCCATTGCCCATGCTCTTTCAATTTTTTGATAATAAAGCATTTGACCTTTCCATTGTGTGAACAACGGAGGATTGGCTGATTTCCAGTTTTTGAGAATACTTATAAAAAAGATAATGAGAAGAGTATTGTCCAACCCGTCAGGTATCTCACTGCACCCTCATATGTCATGTCTTGAAATGTACAGACAGACGAATTACAAGTACAATTACTTTGCAATAGCTCTGTTATCCATCTTTCCAACTCCACTCATAACATTTGAATTTTGTAACATTTCCAGAAGGCATATTGAGTCATTAGTAGTTTTACACTTTAGATATGACTCTGCCGTTGTGCTGTAGAATTTGTGAATTCTATCTCTAGTATAATACATTCTATACATTCATTTTTACTGGATTAAGCGTACATTTTTGTTAACTGTAATCTCGTGCCAATATCTTGTACCGATATCAGCTATTTTAAAATCTTGGTTCCAATAGTTCATATTTTTTTCCATATCCTTTTTTGACTCAAATAGGATTCCCTCAAGATTGCTCTGATGTCCAAAATATTTAAAATCGACATTTGTGATAGAAAACATTTAAGTTGGATGCATTTGAAAATATCTACATTGGTCAACCCAAAATTGCTTTTTAAAGCTGTCATGGAAATAAATGTATTTCCTATTACCAAGTCAATTAAGGTTTCTATGCCTTAAGTTTTCCATGAATTCTGAATAACTTTCCAAGGTACACTACATGACCAAAAGTATGTGGACACCTGCTTGTCGCACATTTCATTTCAAAATCATGGACATTAATATGGAGTTGGTCCTCCCTTTGCTGCTATAACAGCCTCCACTCTTACGGGAAGGCTTTCCACTAGATGTTGGAACATTGCTGCGGGGACTTGCTTACATTCAGCCACAAGAGCATTAGTGAGGTCGGCACTGATGTTGGGCGATTAGGCCTGGCTCGCAGTCGGCGTTCCAATTCATCCCAAAGGTGTTCGATGGGGTTGAGGTCAGGGCTCTGTGCAGGCCAAAACAGCCCCAGACCTTTATTCCTCCTCCACCAAACTTTACAGTTGGCACTATGCATTTGGGTAGGTAGCGTTTTCTTGGCATCCGCCAAACCCAGATGTCTGTCGGACTGCCAGATGGTGAAGTGTGATTCATCACTCCAGAGAACGCGTTTCCACTCCTCCAGAGTCCAATGGCGGCGAGCTTTACACCACTCCAGCAGACGCTTGGCATTGCGCATAGTGATCTTAGGCTTATGTGCGGCTGCTCGGCCATGGAAACCCATTTCATGAAGCTCCCGACAAACAGTTATTGTGCTGACGTTGCTTGCAGAGGCAATTTGGAACTCGGTAGTGAGTGTTGCAACCGAGGACAGACGATTCCCGTGAGCTTGTGTGGCCTACCACTTTGCGGCTGAGCCATTGTTGCTCCTAGATGTTTCCACTTCACAATAACAGCACTTTTGTTGACCGGTGCAGTTGACCGGGGCAGCTCTAGCAGGGCAGAAATTAGACGAACTGACTTGTTGGAAAGGTGGCATCCTGTGACGATGCCAACGTTGAAAGTGTTGTGGAAAAATCATCGTTATCCTCATTAAAAAGAAAGCACTTTTCAGAGTCTTGTAGAATCAAGACAGACTTTATTACACAAGCAATAGAGCCGAGCTGGTCTGCAGAGAACCTACCTTTTCAGCTCTCGGCTCTCATCCTTTATACAAGTTTCATTTTTACTCATAATCCACGCCTTCTAGCTTAATCCCTCCCTGGTCAGTTCACTCCACCATTGTTTCCCAACTTTGACCGTTCTGCCCAGTTTCTGTCTGACTCCTCCTTTTGAGTCACTTTGTTTGTTTTTAATGGTGGCGTAAGACTTCTCCTCCTGTTATTACTCAGTTTTTGGAAACAATAGTGGCGTGACCAAACCCTATTTAGTAAAAATAACAGAGCCATTTCATGTTTTAACCCTTTAATTGGTTCTTAATCCGTAGACGTATAGGCGTTTCATTCTACAGCATGCATGATTCATATAATTGGTTTGTTATGTTGTCCACCCTTACGTGAGACAGAGTAGTTAACTAAAAATCTCCAATAAAAGTCACTGAGCTTTTCAGTACGGGCCATTCTACTGCCAATGTTTGTCTATGGAGATTGCATGGCGGTGTGCTAGATCTTATACACCTGTCAGCAACGGGTGTGGCTGAAATAGCCGAATCCACTCATTTGAAGGGGTGTCCACACACTTGTGTATATATAGTAAAAGCCTTGGGTAGCGAGTTGATTCTATTCCAAGTGTGGAAGGATAAAACCACCTTCAGACTTTGGAAGAACATTCATTTTTATTCTATGCATTGTATTTGCCCATATAAAGTCTGTTATGACCAAGTATACTTTTTGAAGAATATCTTGGGTGGGGTAATTGGTATTACCAAAAATAAATACAAAAACAGCCATGCCATTCTAAAGAGGTTTATTCTGCCTGTAAGATCTATGGGAAGATTATTCCATTTAATTTTTTAGTATTCTGAAAAGATTTTTAGCAAAGGAGGCATTGAGTTTTCAATATTGGTCAGGTATATCAGGAGATCATCTTTAAGAAGTTGAGTTAATATTCATGTTTACCAATACTGATACCTGTTATGTTTGGGTCCTGTCTAATTCTTTCTGCAAGCGGTTCAATTGCCAGTGCAAACTGGAGGGGTAGAGGGGACATCCCTGTCTTCTGCCCCTTTCTAAAGCCATTTTTGCTTTAGGACATGTATAAAATATGTTTATTACATTTATTATTTCAGCTGGAATGTTGAAAGCTTCCAAAGTTTTGAATAGAAAAGGCCATTCAAAACGATCAAAAGCCTTTTCGGCATCAACAGCCATTATTGATAAGTCTATATCTTGTTTTCTTGCGTATTGTATTAAACTGAAACATGTTTAATACATGTTCTTATCCATATCAATCTCATTATGTAGACTAGCCTACCCACACTGTATCTGCCAGCTGTTGGCTAGACCAGAGTAGGCACATAAGCTATTTAACTCAACAGTTTGTGTAACAAAACTATCGGTAGAGTTGAAAAGGCGATGGAAAAACATTGAACTTTAGATTTTTATTCGGTACATGAAACTTAAAAAGGTGCAATATGAAGAAATCGCTCCGCCTTTTCCTGGTTGCTAAAATTCTAATAGTTTGCCTAATTTCAGTTTATGTGGGAAAAAAGCAAAGTGTAGAGATTCATTGTACCATCTAAACCACTGTGAAATATCTTTTCAATAACCAAAAAATATTGCATCTTCAGCAGTTTGAAGCTGGTGTACAAAACCGAAAGTAAAAGGTGCAAAAACTAAACTTACGAACGGGAAGCATAGAAATATTCACATAGAACAGATCTACCACTTCTTAGACTTGCTTTCAATTAGAATGACAGATCTATAACTCACAGTTCTATGTGAATTTGGTGGGGTCGCCCAAAAAAGTTACATATTGCATCTTTAAGCAGAAAAAGTCAATTTTGTGTTCACTATGTCATCACGCACTGATTTTTATTCAACAGATCAGTTTGGTGGGATTTTTATTCAACAGATCAGTTTGGTGGGAACATGGACTTATTTACTTTCTGCAGATTTTAGAATATTCACATGAAAATCTGTCACCAATTGGATGGAAACCAAACAAGAAAAGCCTCAGCCAAAATCTCAGAAATCTTTGCCATATTGCTTTCACCTCAGTGCAGCTGAAGGACACTTCCGGCTATTGAGATGCAACTCATCTGTGGGTTTTTATCAGGGTGTCTTATAATCTCTCATAGGGCTGCCCATTAGGCTGCCCCTGCCAAGCAGAGACCCTGGCTACCAGTGGGACTCCATTCTAGGGCTTTAGAATCACACATTAGAATGGAGACGCAGGTAGTTGCCATTAAGGGGCCATGACTAATACCTGTTCCTTCACTTTCCATGGCAGCAGGAGTCTATTATAAGGAGAGAACCAGTGAGAGCTGGCAGGAGAAGAAATGGCACATTGAAAATAAATCCATACCAATTTGTAATAGTCACACAAAGTGCTCCCAGGAAATAATATTTCAGTCATTCCATTTTAACTGTGTTGGTCACACAGTGGCATAATACCTGACAGAAGATGATATTGACAGCTTTTATCTGGCTTGGCATAATACCTGATAATGACAGCTTTTATCTGGCATTTAATTATATATTATATATTTTATCTGGCTTTCACAAGGAGCCAGAGCTGGACCATTTTTCACCTAGTCAGCTCGGGATTCAAATCAGATATATTGTGGTTACTTGCCCGATGCTCTTAATCACTACGCTACCTGTTTGATGATGGAAACTAAATAATGTATTCTCTGTAGAGGCTGAGAAGACAGAACAAAGATGGAGCCTACCCTTGCCAAAATGTATTTGTTGCTGCAAAAGTTCCCGCAAGTTCGTGGCAAATTTGCTGCAAACTAAATAGTTTCTGGGGAACACGTGTTCCAAGACCAGTAACCGTTGACGACCAGTCAGGGGGAGAAGAAAAATCTAATGGAAACCAAGCGATCTAGCTACCTACCAAATTTGTCCAGTGAGTGTCTAGCTTATTAATTAAACTTCTTAATGAACGTTAAAATGTGTTAGCTAATTGATGCCTGGTTAGCAATGTCATGTTTGTAAAATAATGTATGCGCTAACTGTAAGTCGCTCTGGATAAGAGCGTCTGCTAAATGACTAAAATGTAAAATGTAAATGTAATGTTTTATGGTGAAAAAAACAAATGTAGTTGCAATTTCAGTTTCAACCTAGACAGAGTGAAAAGGAGGAAGCCTGTACCGAATAAAAAATATTCCAAAACATGCATCCTTTTCAAACATTGTGGTGACTGCATCATGTTATGGGTATGCTTGTCATCGGCAAGGACTAGGGAGTTATTTAGGATAAAAATAAACGGAATAGAGCTAAGCACAGGCAAAATCCTAGAGGAAAACCTGGTTCAGTCTGCTTTCCAACCACACTAGGAGACAAATTCACCTTTCAGCAGGACAATAACCTAAAATACAAGGCCAAATATACACTGGAGTTGCTTACCAAGACAACATTGAATGTTCCTGAATGGCCCAGTTACAGTTTTGACTTAAATCGGCTTGAAAATCTATGGCAAGACTTGAAAATGACTGTCTAGCAATGATCAACAACCAACTTGACAGAGTTTGAAGAATGTTTTTAATAATGTGCAAATATTGTACAATCCAGGTGTGCAAAGCTCTTAGAGACTTACCCAGTAATACTTAATCGCTGCCAAAGGTGATTCTAACATGTATTGACTCAGGGTTGTGAATACTTATGTAAATGAGATATTTCTGTAATTCATTTTCAATAAATTCGGCAAGATTTCTAAGAACATGTTTTCACTTTGTTATTATGGGGTATTTTGTGTAGATGGCTGAGAAAAAAATATATTTATTCCGTTTTGAATTCAGGCTATAAGACAACAAAATGTGGAAAAAGTAAAGGGGTATGAATACTTTCTGAAGGCACTGTATATGCATGTCAATGTGCTAGCATCACTGTTCAGTAGCATGTTAGCTAGCACAACAGCTGAGGTAGCAACAATATGGAGAAGGGTGTATTTGCGGCCCACAATCGGGGATTTCCTGCATGTGGGCATTTGTACATCTGCAGGATTCACTCTTTATATACTGAACAAAAATATAAACGCAACATGTAAAGTGTTGGTCCCAGGTTTCATGAGCTGAAATAAAAGATCGCAGAAGTTTTCCATATGCACAAAAAAAGCTTATTTCTCTCAAATGTTGTGCACAAATTTGTTTACATCCCTGTTAGTGAGCATTTCTCCTTTGCCAAGATAATTCATCCACCTGACAGGTGTGGCTTATCAAGAAGCTGATTAAACAGCATGATCATTACACTAGTGCACCTTGTGCTGGGGACAATAAAAGGCCACTCTAAAATGTGCAGTTTTGTCACACAACACAATGCCACAGATGTCTCAAGTTTTGAGGGAGCATGCGATTGGCATGCTGACTGCAAGAATGTCCACTCCCATAAGCCGTCTCCAACGTCATTTTAGAGAATTTGGTAGCACGTCCAACCGGCCTCACAACTGCAGACGACGTGTATGGCATCATGTCGGCGAGCGGTTTGCTGATGTCAGTGTTATGAACAGAGTGCCCCTTGGTGGCGGTGGGGTTATGGTATTGGCAGGCATAAGTTACAGACAGCAAGCACAATTGCATTTTATCAATGGCAATTTGAATGCACAGAGATACCGTGACAAGATCATGAGGACCATTGTCGTGCCATTCATCCGCCGCCATCACCTCATGTTTCAGCATAATAATGCACAGCCCCATTTCACAAGGTCTGTACACAATTCGTGGAGACTGAAAATGTCCCAGTTCTTCCAAGTCCTGCATACTCACCAGACATGTCACCCATTGAGCATGTTTGGGATGCTCTGGATTGACGTGTACGACAGCGTGTTCCAGTTCCTGCTAATATCCAGCAACTTTGCACAGCCATTGAAGAGGAGTGGGGCAACATTCCACTGGCCATAATCAACAGTCCTATCAACTCTATGCGAAGGAGATGTGTCGCGCTGCATGAGGTAAATGGTGGTCACACCAGATACTGACTGGGTTTCTGATCCATGCCCCTACCTTTAAAAAAAAAGGTATCTGTGACCAAGAGATCCACCTTGTGGAGTTGCAATGATCATGAGAACGGTGAGGAATCAGCCCAGAACAACATGGGAGGATCTTGTCAATGATCTCAAGGCAGCTGGGACCATATTCACCAAGAAAACAATTGGTAACACACTACGCCGTGAAGGACTGAAATCCTGCAGCGCCCGCAAGGTCCCCCTGCTCAAGAAAGCACATATACAGGGCCATCTGAAGTTTGCCAATGAACATCTGAATGATTCAGAGGAGAACTGGGTGAAAGTGTTGTGGTCAGATGAGACCAAAATCGAGCTCTTTACCATCAACTCAACTCACCTTGTTTGGAGGAGGAGGAATGCTGCCTATGACCCCAAGAACACCATCCCCACCATCAAACGTGGAGGTGGAAACATTATGCTTTGGGGGTGTTTTTCTGCTAAGGGGACAGGACAACTTCACCGCATCAATGGGACGATGGACGGGGCCATGTACCGTCAAATCTTGGGTTCGTGGATGGGTATTCCAGCATGACAATGACCCAAAACACATGGCCAAGGCAACAAAGGAGTGGCTCAAGAAGAAGCACATTAAGGTCCTGGAGTGGCCTAGCCAGTCTCCAGACCTTAATCCCATAGAAAATCTGTGGAGGGAGCTGAAGGTTCGAGTTGCCAAACATCAGGCTCGAAACCTTAATGACTTGGAGAAGATCTGCAAAGAGGAGTGGGACAAAATCCCTCCTGAGATGTGTGCAAACCTGGTGGCCAACTACAAGAAACGTCTGACCTCTGTGATTGCCAACAAGGGTTTTGCCACCAAGTACTAAGTCATGTTTTGCAGAGGGGTCAAATACTTATTTCCCTCATTAAAATGCAAATCAATTGATAACATTTTTGACATGCGTTTTTTTGGATTTTTTTGTTGTTATTCTGTCTCTCACTGTTCAAATAAACCTACCATTAAAATTATAGACTGATCATGTCTTTGTCAGTGGGCAAACGTACAAAATCAGCAGGGGATCAAATACTTTTCCCCCACACTGTATCTGCAAGGTTAGCTCCAGGTAAATATTGCAATCCTTTAGCCATTCCTGGACCTGTGTCCAAAAACAAGCTACAAATGGACAGTACCAAAACAAATGATCTAATGATTCTGTCTCTTCGCAGCAAAATCTGCAGAGCTGGGAAGATTGTATCCCCCATATAAATAACATTCTATTGGTAGCAAGAATTTTATATAATAATTTAAATTGAAAGATTCTAAGTTTTGAATCCGGTGTCGTTTTGCGTATCAGTTCATAAACACTATGCCATGGCATCGGTACGTCAAAAATCTCTTTCCAACTATTTTGCAATCTATATGGGACGGCTGTCAATCCTTTGGTCCTTAAATGAAACTGGTATACTTTTTTTATTTATCACAGTTTTCTTTAACCAATTATGTTCTTTAATGCAAGGCCGGCAGATTAGTTTGCATCAAATTCACAGAAAACAGTAGAATGTTCGCCAAAACATTTCCCAAAATTGTTTGGCAGAAGTTCACAAGTCACCGCAACAGTTTGCCACAAAACTATTTTGCATGTGAAAATATGAGCTTGCTGCAATTTGGCCAAAGTTTTGCCAGAGCTGTTTTGCCAGAAGCCTGTTTTTTCGGTAAGGGTTCTCTCTCAGGACCATATTGGAAAGTTATGACATTCTGGATTAAGGGGACCAAAAGCTAGCCAGAACTAGAAGAGACCGTCGTTCAATAGTTTTGCTCACCGGAATCTGTGCGCTCCAGCGGCTTTTCTGTACTGTACAAAGGAACTTCTGTGGCAGGTGATTCAATCACTGGTCCTCATCATGCTCATCGCAGACCTGGGACCCTTGGCAATTCTGATTAGTGGAAGAAATATTAGAATTGGGGTGGTTAGTTATGTCCTAGCATATCCACATTCACTCTGTCCACATTGCTATACTATAGCCAACTTAGAAGGAATGCCGTTGACTTTCAAGCCTAAAAAATAAACATTAATAAAAGCTTAATAATTGCTTCCTCTGCGGTTCCCATTCATAAATTATTGCTCAGAACATGGTGTGCTGCCCTGTGGACTCCGCCAGCAACAAGAACTGAGCAATCTGCTCTGGTACCTTTGGGGTCAAGAGGAAATGGGAAATGGATGCCACCAGCCTTTGTTTACAGACCAAATTGACATAACAAGCGAGGTGGTAGAAAATTACATTTCTCAAAATACAGAAAAACAATATTACACCGAGACCTTGAATTAGCCGGAAGAACATCCGTAAATAACATGAGCTTCAAGTCACAAACAGATTAAATTGATGGACCAATGTTTTTTTCGAATGAAAAGCGAAGACAGCCACTCCAAATTGAAAATGTTATGCACAGCTGAAAATTGGATGAGTGTCTTTGCAGGTCATTTTCTCAGGTGTAGACAGAGTTGTAGTGTATGCATTTATTGCTTTGCGTGCGTGTGTGTTTGTTTGTTTTAAAAGCTTATGAAGGGTAAATTTCTTACAGTTCCATCCCTTATTCATCTATTGCCTTGGGTGTAGTTGTGTGCATGTGTGTTCTCTCACGTGTGTGTCAACGTGTGTGTGTGTCAACGTGTGTGTGTATTTCCATTCATACCTCTGCAAGCTGCTGCTGAGATACACTTTTACAAGTTTCCTAGCGCAAATGGACTTCTGTCCGTATGTTTCAGTGCACAGATGTTGTACAGCTTGTGTCAATTACAGTACAAGGGGGATAAAACTGTAAGAAGTTTACCCTTCATAAGCTTTTATCAAACATCAAACATGCATGCTGTTAGACATGCAAATGTAACATTGGCATTCAAAACCCAGAAGCTGATTGAGTGGTAAGAGAGCCTCATGCATATGCATGACACCCCTAATTACTGCATTGGATGAAAGATGCCACTCATCTTTATATCCAACAACAGTCCTTGACACCCTCATCTCCTGATCCACTCAACAACAAGACATGAACGGCCTCCATTAATTTAGTTAAAGCTGGGTTGGCGCAGACTTGGGAGTAGTTTGCCAAAAAACAGACGTTTTGGTCTACTCCTCACCCTCCTCATGGAGTCTCTACATCACGTCTGTATTTCCGGGTACATTACCGGTACATCATCATGCCTTACTAAAAGGGGCAATCCACAGTTGAAATGATTACCGACGTCCTCCCCGCCACTATTTCGGTAAAAAGCGGAGTCATGTGAGGAAACTGTGAAAAGGTCAACAATGAAATTACCTTTGATCATATTGTTCCAATATTTACTGGATTGGAGGATCAATATGAATGAACTTCTGGGTCTGTAGGTATCAAGTGTCTCAGAGTAGGAGCGCTGATCTAGGAGCAGGTCTCCCTGTCCATGCAATCTTATTCATTGTGATCTAAAAGGCTAAACTGATCCTACTCTGAGATGCTTGATGCATACAGCCCATGGAGACATCAATATTGTATTTGGCAGAAGACAGAATGAAGTTGAATAAAACACTGAAAGCTGAACTAGTATGACACCATGTGGTGGGTTGGTCTTAGTACACTTACATTTACATTACATTTACGTCATTTAGCAGACGCTCTTATCCAGAGCGACTTACAAATTGGTGCATTCACCTTATAGCCAGTGGGATAACCACTTTACAATGTTTTTTTTGGGGGGGGCGGGGGGTGGGGTGGGGTGGGGTAGGGCGGGGGTAGAAGGATTACTTTATCCTATCCCAGGTATTCCTTAAAGAGGTGGGGTTTCAAATGTCTCCGGAAGGTGGTGAGTGACTCCGCTGTCCTGGCGTCGTGAGGGAGCTTGTTCCACCATTGGGGTGCCAGAGCAGCGAACAGTTTTGACTGGGCTGAGCGGGAACTATGCTTCCGCAGAGGAAGGGGAGCCAGCAGGCCAGAGGTGGATGAACGCAATGCCCTCGTTTTGGGTGTAGGGTCTGATCAGAGCCTGAAGGTACGGAGGTGCCGTTCCCCTCACAGCTCCGTAGGCAAGCGCCATGGTCTTGTAGCAGATGCGAGCTTCAACTGGAAGCCAGTGGAGTGTGTGGAGGAGCGGGGTGACGTGAGAGAACTTGGGAAGGTTGAACACCGGACGGGCTGCGGCGTTCTGGATGAGTTGTAGGGGTTTAATGGCACAGGCAGGGAGGCCAGCCATCACTTCTCAGCCTGTTCCTAACAACAGCTCACCTTACTGGACCAGGGGGAAATTATTATTAGAAAGTGGAGGGGAAAAAAAAAAGAGGGAGGAAAATGTATTGTGGACAAGATAAGAGTCAGTTACTTGATGTTGATTTGGAAGAACGTATGCAAAGATTTGTCAGACTGACTTTGCAACTTCATCAAATGAGATTATTGGGTTCAAACTCATTATTTATTCCATTCAAATATTTGTATATTACATGGGTCCAAGTTAAATAATACAAAACACTATGCTGTGAATATCCTTTCCCAGAATTCCCAGAACCTCTAAAACACTGGAACATATGCACATAAGAACAAAGAAACTTGGAATTGAGAGTTTTCTACACCGGGGAATGAGTTGAACGTGACATTTTACGCCCCTTCTATACCCTTTTTGGTACATCCATTTCTTAGCAATTAACAGAATTTCACACACAAAAAAAGGCTTTTCAAAAAGACATAAAAAACAACAATAATCTTGGCTTACTTTTCATGGAAAGTTATTGGGACACCGAGTCCACTGAGACTGGCAGGCACAACAGGCAATGTAAGAAATAATCTATCACATCTTGATTGGACTTAAAAAGAAATAGAGCGTGTAAGAGGGTTCTCCTATGGCTGGTGCCCTCTACATCGAGATACATCTTCAAAGCAGGTGTGTGTGTGTGCATATGTTGATCAGACAGCAAGCTTTTCCAGGAACTGTCATACCAAACGTTGATTCCCTCTGATCTAATCAAACACATTTAGATAAATCCACAGTGTGACTTCCGTGTTGACGAATCAGTAGCGTTTTCAGCTTAAGGACACAGTTGATGATCACAGTAGCATGGGGAGGGGCTTGTGCTGAACTGTAGCTCCACTCACTGGCAACCTTGGTTTAGACGGAAGGCGGGGCTTTTGGCGAGGTGTAAACTGAACGTATTGGAGCTTGCATCCTAGATGTCAACCCGCGGGATGTAAGGCAAGTTATTATGGGTAATGGCAGTGTGGCTGTTGTGTTCAAACCCCCGTTCATTGGTCAATTAAAAGGCAGGGTGGGGGTGGCCCGGAAAATCCCAGGGATATTTGGTCCATCCAGTTGAGTCACTGGTCATTCTCATGCTGAATCCCAAACCAGTCCCTTTCCCCTCACCCCTCAATTTGCGCTTTCACGCCCCTTCGATAGCCACTTCGACCGAGCCAGCAAAGCTGCCAGGTCCAGAGCGAAGTGCTATCCCAACATGTAACGCAATATGTTTGGAGTTTGCACAATTTCATACAAGAGAATGGAGCATTTGTTTGTCTGATTTCGAGGCTTGACACATGTAACAAAATGAAATACCTCCCAAATTAAATGTTTAACTATTACAGAGGTTTATATCTTGTAAAATGACAAGGGGAATTTGTTAATTAGAATTTCATGCTCGTATTATTTAAAATGTCATACATTAATTGCCACGAGTGCGTCCCAAAGTTAATGGGTTTTATTGATCCCTTCGCCACTCTGGGAGTTTCGTCAGCAACACGTGACAACGGAGGACCATGTGTTGGTAGGGGTGAGGTATAGGCGAGAGGCTGGTTTGGGATTCAGTGGTACTTTACCTCTAAGACAGCGCAGACAGTGAGTTAGTGTTGGCGAACGCCTGGATCATTTCTACTTAGGAATTATAATGTTCTCGTAGTCACCTTCCTTGCTTTGAAAATACTAAATAATTCACTCTTAAATTACTTTAAAAAATAAATTAAAATTTTCTCCATATAGAAATAAATATTTCTCTGCACTTAAGCCAATTAAAAACTTTAAACTCAAGACTAAATCATTACAGATAAATATGTTAAGCCACCATCTAATTTATGAGTCATCCCACTAAATACTGAACAAGTCTTAACTGATACCATCTGCCAACAACATGGCTACTAACCCACATAGATACAGACAAAGTCATGGGAAGATGAAAAATAAAATCATTATTTGGCAAATCAGTTTTGTTAAAAAAGGGGATTTGTGCTCGGGATGATAAAACACATTTCCTCTTTGACCAAGTGTGACCCTTTGCAAACCCCTCAGGGTGAGACATCGGGCAAAAACACTTCCAGACTTCCTCAGCCTAAAACTGTCAACATCTTCCGCCCCTTTCAAAACAGAGTGGCTTGATCGGTCTCAAAATCCTGTCTTTTCAGCATCCTCTTTCACTGTTTAAGATTCCTCCGTTCCACCACCGTCCTCACAAGTGCTACTGCAGATTCTTCAGGATGCGCCCGTAGCGGAAGTCGTAGACGTGGCGACACATGAACACTAGGTTGGGGTCGATGTCCGTGGGCACACAGCAGTGGGCAGGGACGGTGGATTCGACACAAGGCGGCACCACTCTGGTGGCACTTTCAGGGAGACCATCACCCCGACGCGTCACCAAGGCACAATATCTGAAACACCAAAGGACATGTCAAACAGACCGTGCAAATGAGTGAACAAATACAATGCAACAAATAAAACGTAATACAATCCACTCAACATCTTGTGTCTCCCACATACTATTTATTCTCACACCCCATCTCCCATCAGAGATAAACAGACCTTACCTACAGTACTGTGCTAACGTCAACACGTAGCACTTGTCTTCAATGCAGGCCACACTGTTTTCATCCTGATGCCGAGATGCAAAAATTTCATTCTGGAAATGAAGTTGGGTGACAAGAGGGGAGGAAAACAATGCATGAATCTTCTCTCATGAACCAAAACAAATCCCTTGCTTAAAGGGATAGTTCAGCAATTTAACATAATGTATTTACATATATCAAAATATGTCATGGCTGAACTATCCCTTTAATATCCCCTAACTACATCTATCTGACATCATCAAGACCGCCTTGGGAAGGTCTATACAGGCTTTTCTGATGTGCAAACTGACTAGCCAAAATCTAAAACTGACCCTTTAACAAACCCTTAACCCTAATCAATTCTAAAAATAAAAATATCGGTTTGCACGTCAGAAAAGTCTGTATAGCCCTTTTCGACCCACTTCCCCATCAGGAAATCACACAGTCATGGGAAATCAAAAAATGGTGCAGTCTAAGTCTTGATTTAATCCTAGCTGGTTTTCCTTACAGAGACTTGTGTAAAACAGAGCAGTAGCTTTGGTCTGCTCAAAGCCCAGGGTATTCAGTAGAGCACACTGTAGCAAAATGTTTTACAACCGGTAATGAAAATCTGTGTTTTCATTGGACAAATTTAGGTAGTGCCTTCCAGTTTCAAAACGTTTTCTTCCTACTGAACACGCCCCAGCGCTCTCTCGCAGAGCATTGTGAATAAGGCTTCTGTTTATTATTCATAGCCTGGGTGAACAAAGTGTGTTTGTTCCTGGGGGATATTGATAATGGGAAGCCTGTACAGCCTATTTCTCCAGGAAATACATAATTAAACGGAAACAATGTGTTTGCCATCTCTTTTCCCATGGAGAACCAGGCTGGGGCTGGGCAAACATTGTAGATGGCAGCCACAGTGTGAACTGGGCTTTCCAGAGAACTCACCACCACAGTGTGAGCTGGGCTTTCCCGGAGAACTCACCTCACAGTGTGAACTGGGGATTCCCGGAGAACACCTCACAGTGTGAACTGGGCTTTCCGGAGAACTCACCTCACAGTGTGAACTGGGCTTTCCCGGAGAACTCACCTCACAGTGTGAACTGGGCTTTCCTGGAGAACTCACCTCACAGTGTGAGCTGGGCTTTCCCGGAGAACTCACCACCACAGTGTGAACTGGGCTTTCCCGGAGAACTCACCTCACAGTGTGAACTGGGCTTTCTGGAGAACTCACCTCACAGTGTGAACTGGGCTTTCCCGGAGAACTCACCTCACAGTGTGAACTGGGCTTTCCCGGAGAACTCATTTTACATTTACATTTTAGTCATTTAGCAGACGCTCTTATCCAGAGCGACTTACAGGAGCAATTAGGGTTAAGTGCCTTGCTCAAGGGCACATTAACGTCATTTAGCAGACGCTCTTAGCCAGAGCGACTCACAAATTGGTGCGTTCACCCTATAGCCAGTGGGATAACCACTTTACAATTTGGGGGTTAGAAGGAATACTTTATCCTATCCCAGGTATTCCTTAAAGAGGTGGGGTTTCAAATGTCTCCGGAAGGTGGTGAGTGACTCCGCTGTCCTGGCGTCGTGAGGGAGCTTGTTCCACCATTGGGGTGCCAGAGCAGCGAACAGTTTTGACAGTTTTAACTCACCTCACAGTGTGAACTGGGCTTTCCCGGAGAACTCACCTCACAGTGTGAACTGGGCTTTCCGGAGAACTCACCTCACAGTGTGAACTGGGCTTTCCCGGAGAACTCACCTCACAGTGTGAACTGGGCTTTCCCGGAGAACTCACCTCACAGTGTGAACTGGGCTTTCCCGGAGAACTCACCTCACAGTGTGAACTGGGCTTTCCGGAGAACTCACCTCACAGTGTGAACTGGGCTTTCCCGGAGAACTCACCTCACAGTGTGAACTGGGCTTTCCCGGAGAACTCACCTCACAGTGTGAACTGGGCTTTCCGGAGAACTCACCTCACAGTGTGAACTGGGCTTTCCCAGAGAACTCACCTCACAGTGTGAACTAGGCTTTCTGGAGAACTCACCACCACAGTGTGAACTGGGCTTTCCCGGAGAACTCACCTCACAGTGTGAACTGGGCTTTCCCGGAGAACTCACCTCACAGTGTGAACTGGGCTTTCCTGGAGAACTCACCTCACAGTGTGAGCTGGGCTTTCCCGGAGAACTCACCACCACAGTGTGAACTGGGCTTTCCCGGAGAACTCACCTCACAGTGTGAACTGGGCTTTCTGGAGAACTCACCTCACAGTGTGAACTGGGCTTTCCCGGAGAACTCACCTCACAGTGTGAACTGGGCTTTCCCGGAGAACTCACCTCACAGTGTGAACTGGGCTTTCCCGGAGAACTCACCTCACAGTGTGAACTGGGCATTCCCGGAGAACACCTCACAGTGTGAACTGGGCTTTCCGGAGAACTCACCTCACAGTGTGAACTGGGCTTTCCCGGAGAACTCACCTCACAGTGTGAACTGGGCTTTCCCGGAGAACTCACCTCACAGTGTGAACTGGGCTTTCCGGAGAACTCACCTCACAGTGTGAACTGGGCTTTCCCGGAGAACTCACCTCACAGTGTGAACTGGGCTTTCCCGGAGAACTCACCTCACAGTGTGAACTGGGCTTTCCGGAGAACTCACCTCACAGTGTGAACTGGGCTTTCCCAGAGAACTCACCTCACAGTGTGAACTAGGCTTTCTGGAGAACTCACCACCACAGTGTGAACTGGGCTTTCCCGGAGAACTCACCTCACAGTGTGAACTGGGCTTTCTGGAGAACTCACCTCACAGTGTGAACTGGGCTTTCCCGGAGAACTCACCTCACAGTGTGTGCTGGGATTGCGTCCTCCCTGTGTGTGTTCTGGGCGGTAGAACCAAAACAGACTCATCATCATCTCCCCTGAGGACACACAGACAGTGCCATTTTCAAAGTGAGAAGAGGATAACTAAAGTTGTATCAAATTGAACATTTGAAGTGATGTGTAGGGATCCCATCCATAATCAATTCTACAAAAGTTGATGTGGCAAACAGTGGTCTGTTTTGAGCGTTTGATTGCTGACTGGAATGCCAGATTGGCAGGTTTTGTACTTTTTCATACTACTGCATTGGTTCCATTGTGCCAGGCAAGCTCAATTGAGCGCCGACCAAGTATTTGAACCGGTTTTTAAACATGGCTATAGTTTTGTTTTTCATCCATCTGTGTCAGTTTAGCTCTGCGTGAAAGAGGCAGAGCTTCACCTGACTCGGGGTGCTTCCACAGGGCTGAGATTTTGGCTACGTAGGGCAGAGACTTCTTCCTGGTGCCGGAGCGCAGAAGGACTGTGTCTCGAACCCGAATGACCTCCCCGTCCCGCTGTACTCCTTCAAAACATTTGCGCAACACTGTTGTCTCTTCCCCCTGGAAACATAGTCAATATGTCATTGTTGTTGGAACATACTATTAGCATTGTTATTAGCACATGCTAAGGACCCGGTTATTACCATTGTTGTTAGCACAGAAGTAAGAATGGATGGTAATAATATCATACATACAGATTAAGTTTTCCTTCAGAGGAAATTCTAATATTCTGTAGCCTCAGCTAGCTACCTTACAAGGTACAACCAGTATCCCTTAACACACAGCAACACATACCACAGTGAAAACCTCCTTCTCGAAGGGCACGCCCACGGGCAGCCAGCCATTGGTTGCCCGGCGACGGGTGATCCTCTGCTGCTTGGCAGCTCCGCTGGCGGTGGGCCCCAGCTGCTGCTTGTCTTGAATATGAGGGCAGTAGGACGGCGAGCCACCATGCACCCCAGACCGAGAGCCGCTGGGTGGCTTGGCACTCTGAGGACACTCCCGGGCCACTTGCAGCAGGACCCTTGGTTGGCTGGGGTCCGATAGAGGGTTCTGGAGGCGGGGCACTGATTGGCCAGCTTGGGGAGCGCTGGGGGTGGCGAGGCAGCCGGGTGCGGGGGAAACTTGGACAGGGGGGGGGCTGTGGTCCTCCAGAGATGAGGAGTCGTCTTCTATGGGGAAAAGTGGAAGTGTCAGACACTAGAGTGATCGGTCCCTTAAAACACTCACACTCACCAGCACATAGATCAACACAAAAAACTCCACACTCATCCTCTCCTTTCCTGCCACTCTGTTTCAACGCCACTCAGCTTCAGCGCCACTAATATAGAAACAGCGACGCTGCATGCAGCAGAGATAAGAACACTGTCTATATCCTCTGTCTTAATTGTAGCTGTGAGTCACAGGGGCTGGCCACAGGGGCTGGCCACAGGGGCTGGCCACAGAGGCTGGCCACAGGGGCTGGCCACAAATGCACATCAGAGTAGCAGAGATGGAGTATTTGTGGTGGCCTGATGTACCCCAGACAGGCAGTGTGGAATAAAAGAGCCGGTTAAGGATATTGAGAGGGATCAGAGGGAGGCGACACTGTATCGCTTGCTGATATACATCTGTACAAGCAAAAGGCTCTCTGAGACATTTACAAAGAGCGCACACGTAAAAGGGGTAAAGAAATCATCTTACACATCCACCGAACAGCCAATATGCAGCACTGCCTTCAGGGCGCGAACCAACAGAGCTGCTAAAAGGTTTCGTATAGGCATCAGTACGGCTTTGAAAAGAAAATTGACGGGTGTGACTTATGTTTTATCTTGTATATACTAGCATTTGTATCCGTTACGTGTGAACGTTGCTGTTGATATATTCACATCTTTCTGTTATCTGACTTGACACAACTGAACTTCCTTCTGGAAAAATGTCATAATTATGATACTGTAATAATGATGCAGTGGAAGGCCTTTTTTTTTGTGAATAGCATTTAGCCACCTATTTTATATTATAGCATTTAGCCACCTATTTTATATTATAGCGTTTAGCCACCTATTTTATATTATAGCGTTTAGCCACCTATTTTATATTATTGCGTTTAGCCACCTATTTTATATTATAGCATTTAGCCACCTATTTTATATTATAGCGTTTAGCCACCTATTTTATATTATAGCGTTTAGCCACCTATTTTATATTATAGCGTTTAGCCACCTATTTTATATTATAGCATTTAGCCACCTATTTTATATTATAGCATTTAGCCACCTATTTTATATTATAGCATTTAGCCACCTATTTTATATTATAGCATTTAGCCACCTATTTTATATTATAGCGTTTAGCCACCTATTTTATATTATAGCATTTAGCCACCTATTTTATATTATAGCATTTAGCCACCTATTTTATATTTATAGCGTTTAGCCACCTATTTTATATTATAGCATTTAGCCACCTATTTTATATTATAGCATTTAGCCACCTATTTTATATTATAGCATTTAGCCACCTATTTTATATTATAGCATTTAGCCACCTATTTTATATTATAGCATTTAGCCACCTATTTTATATTATAGCATTTAGCCACCTATTTTATATTATAGCGTTTAGCCACCTATTTTATATTATAGCGTTTAGCCACCTATTTTATATTATAGCATTTAGCCACCTATTTTATATTATAGCATTTAGCCACCTATTTTATGTTATAGCGTTTAGCCACCTATTTTATATTATAGCGTTTAGCTACCTATTTTATATTATAGCATTTAGCCACCTATTTTATATTATAGCATTTAGCCACCTATTTTATATTATAGCATTTAGCCACATATTTTATATTATAGCATTTAGCCACCTATTTTATATTATAGCATTTAGCCACCTATTTTATATTATAGCATTTAGCCACCTATTTTATATTATAGCATTTAGCCACCTATTTTATATTATAGCATTTAGCCACCTATTTTATATTATAGCATTTATGTTCCTTACCTCCCATCATCTCAGTCAGCACTCATAACTCTGACTGTTCCTGGAAATCTAGGATTACATAAAGCTGATGCATGATTTGCTCTGTACAAAAGGTAATGGGGATGCTGTAATTTAATGTCATGTAATGTAGGAGTGTGTGGAGTCTTTCAAAACCCCATAGGAATCGACCAACCACACTAGTGTAGTGTAGGTTCACCTGACCATTAAGGGCCAGTCAGGATGAGCGATGATACAATAAATGTCACATTATAATAGACTCTCGCAATCGGATAGCTTGTGGTAGCAGGAAATAAAAAATGACGTCTCGCTCACTTCTCTGGGGAAAAGGGTCAATTTTTGTGTCACTTCAAAGCAGGCAGCTCAGAGGCAACAAGACATATACCAATTTACCTAAGGTAATAGCACCTCTGAGCGGGCAACGCCAACGACACTCCATCTTGATCTGTAATCAGCATACTTGATGAGGTCATGAGTGCTGCTGTGGTCCCCGACAAATACACTGCTCAAAAAAATAAAGGGAACACTTAAACAACACAATGTAACTCCAAGTCAATCACACTTCTGTGAAATCAAACTGTCCACATAGGAAGCAACACTGATTGACAATACATTTCACATGCTGTTGTGCAAATGGAATAGACAACAGGTGGAAATTATAGGCAATTAGCAAGACACCCCCAAATAAAGAAGTGGTTCTGCAGGTGGTGACCACAGACCACGTCTCAGTTCCTATGCTTCCTGGCTGATGTTTTGGTCACTTTTGAATGCTGGCGGTGCTTTCACTCTAGTGGTAGCATGAGACGGAGTCTACAACCCACACAAGTGGCTCAGGTAGTGCAGCTCATCCAGGATGGCACATCAATGCGAGCTGTGGCAAGAAGGTTTGCTGTGTCTGTCAGCGTAGTGTCCAGAGCATGGAGGCGCTACCAGGAGACAGGCCAGTACATCAGGAGACGTGGAGGAGGCCGTAGGAGGGCAACAACCCAGCAGCAGGACCGCTACCTCCGCCTTTGTGCAAGGAGGAGCAGGAGGAGCACTGCCAGAGCCCTGCAAAATGACCTCCAGCAGGCCACAAATGTGCATGTGTCTGCTCAAACGGTCAGAAAGAGACTCCATGAGGGTGGTATGAGGGCCCGACGTCCACAGGTGGGGGTTGTGCTTACAGCCCAACACCGTGCAGGACGTTTGGCATTTGCCAGAGAACACCAAGATTGGCAAATTCGCCACTGGTGCCCTGTGCTCTTCACAGATGAAAGCAGGTTCACACTGAGCACATGTGACAGACGTGACAGAGTCTGGAGACGTCGTGGAGAACGTTCTGCTGCCTGCAACATCCTCCAGCATGAACGGTTTGGCGGTGGGTCAGTCATGGTGTGGGGTGGCATTTCTTTGGGGGGCCGCACAGCCCTCCATGTGCTCGCCAGAGGTAGCCTGACTGCCATTAGGTACCGAGATGAGATCCTCAGACCCCTTGTGAGACCATATGCTGGTGCGGTTGGCCCTGGGTTCCTCCTAATGCAAGACAATGCTAGACCTCATGTGGCTGGAGTGTATCAGCAGTTCCTGCAAGAGGAAGGCATTGATGCTATGGACTGGCCCGCCCGTTCCCCAGACCTGAATCCAATTGAGCACATCATGTCTCGCTCCATCCACCAAAGCCACGTTGCACCACAGACTGTCCAGGAGTTGGCGGATGCTTTAGTCCAGGTCTGGGAGGAGATCCCTCAGGAGACCATCCGCCACCTCATCAGGAGCATGCCCAGGCATTGTAGGGAGGTCATACAGGCACGTGGAGGCCACACACACTACTGAGCCTCATTGTGACTTGTTTTAAGGACATTACATCAAAGTTGGATCAGCCTGTAGTGTGGTTTTCCACTTTAATTTTGAGGGTGACTCCAAATCCAGACCTCCATGGGTTGATAAATTTGATTTCCATTGATATTTTTTTTGTGTGATTTTGTTGTCAGCACATTCAACTATGTAAAGAAAAAAGTATTTAATAAGATTATTTCATTCATTCAGATCTAGGATGTGTTGTTTAAGTGTTCCCTTTATTTTTTTGAGCAGTGTACGATCTGACCACAGACCAGCTGAGAATAAATTCCCTCAGTAAGAATGGCCCTGTTCTGTCGTCATCCACTGCTCCGGAAGCAGTACCGTAAAGGGGCTTTGGGACTGTGGGACTCCTGGCTGATATAAGATGTGGAATCATTTTAGCCTGTCTTGTGTGTACAGTATGGAGCTCTGCTACAAAGATTAACAAACCCTATATACATACATATCTATCTATATACACACACATACATATATATATATATATACATATATATATATATCTATCTATATACACACATACACATACATATATATGTATATATACATATATATATATATATATATATATCTATATATATGTATATATATATATATATATATATATATACACATACATACATACATACATACATACATACATACATATATATATATATATATATATATATATTACATTACATATATATATATGTATATATATATGTATACATATACATACACACACACACACACACACACACACACACACACACACACACACACATACAGTGGGGGAAAACAAGTCTTTAGTCAGCCACCAATTATGCAAGTTCTCCCACTTAAAAAGATGAGAGAGGCCTGTAATTTTCATCATAGGTACACGTCAACTATGACAGACAAATTGAGAAAATCCAGAAAATCACATTGTAGGATTTTTAATGAATTTATTTGCAAATTATGGTGGGAAATAAGTATTTGGTCACCTACAAACAAGCAAGATTTCTGGCTCTCACAGACCTGTAACTTCTTCTTTAAGAGGCTCCTCTGTCCTCCACTCGTTACCTGTATTAATGGCACCTGTTTGAACTTGTTATCAGTATAAAAAAGACACCTGTCCACAACCTCAAACAGTCACACTCCAAACTCCACTATGGCCAAGACCAAAGAGCTGTCAAAGGACACCAGAAACAAAATTGTAGACCTGCACCAGGCTGGGAAGACTGAATCTGCAATAGGTAAGCAGCTTGGTTTGAAGAAATTAACTGTGGGAGAAATTATTAGGAAATGGAAGACATACAAGACCACTGATAATCTCCCTCGATCTGGGACTCCACGCAAGATCTCACCCCGTGGGGTCAAAATGATCACAAGAACGGTGGGCAAAAATCCCAGAACCACACGGGGGGACCTAGTGAATGACCTGCAGAGAGCTGGGACCAAAGTAACAAAGCCTACCATCAGTAACACACTACGCCGCCAGGGACTCAAATCCTGCAGTGACAAACGTGTCCCCCTGCTTAAGCCAGTACATGTCCAGGCCCGTCTGAAGTTTGCTAGAGTGCATTTGGATGATCCAGAAGAGGATTGGGAGAATGTCATATGATCAGATGAAACCAAAATATAACTTTTTGGTAAAAACTCAACTCGTCGTGTTTGGAGGACAAAGAATGCTGAGTTGCATCCAAAGAACACCATACCTACTGTGAAGCATGGGGGTGGAAACATCATGCTTTGGGGCTGTTTTTCTGCAAAGGGAGCAGGACGACTGATCCGTGTAAAGGAAAGATTGAATGGGGCCATGTATCGTGAAATTTTGAGTGACAACCTCCTTCCATCAGCAAGGGCATTGAAGATGAAACGTGGCTGGGTCTTTCAGCATGACAATGATCCCAAACACACCGCCCGGGCAACGAAGGAGTGGCTTCGTAAGAAGCATTTCAAGGTCCTGGAGTGGCCTAGCCAGTCTCCAGATCTCAACCCCATAGAAAATCTTTGGAGGGAGTTGAAAGTCCGTGTTGCCCAGCGACAGCCCCAAAACATCACTGCTCTAGAGGAGATCTTCATGGAGGAATGGGCCAAAATACCAGCAACAGTGTGTGAAAACCTTGTGAAGACTTACAGAAAACGTTTGACCTGTGTCATTGCCAACAAAGGGTATATAACAAAGTATTGAGAAACTTTTGTTATTGACCAAATACTTATTTTCCACCATAATTTGCAAATAAATTCATAAAAAATCCTACAATTGTGATTTTCTGGAATTTTTTCTCATTTTGTCTGTCATAGTTGACGTGTACCTATGATCAAAATTACAGGCCTCTCTCATCTTTTTAAGTGGGAGAACTTGCACAATTGGTGGCTGACTTAAATACTTTTTTCCCCACTGTACATATACACACACACGTTTGGGGTCACTTAGAAATGTCCTTGTTTTCGAAAGAAAAGCAATTTTTTTGTCCATTAAAATAACATATAATTGATCAGAAATACAGTGTAGACATTGTTAATGTTGTTAATGGCTATTGTAGCTGGAAACAGCAGATTTTTTATGGAATATCTACATAGGCGTACAGAGGCCCATTATCAGCAACCATCAGTCCTGTGTTCCAATGGCACGTTGTGTTTGCTAATCCAAGTTTATCATTTTAAAAGGCTAATTGATCATTAGAAAACCCTTTTGCAATTATGTTAGCACAGCTGAAAACTGATGTGCTGATTAAAGAAGCAATAAAACTGGCCTTCTTGAGACTAGTTGAGTATCTGGAGCATCAGCAATTGTGGGTTTGATTACAGCCTCAAAATGTCCAGAAACAAATAACTTTATTCTGAAACGCGTCAGTCTATTCTTGTTCTGAGAAATGAAGGCTATTCCATGCGAGAAATTGCCAAGAAACTGAAGATCACGTACAACGCAGTGTGCTACTCCCTTCACAGAACAGCGCAAACTGGCTCTAACCAGAATAGAAAGAGGAGTGGGGAGGCCCCGGTGCACAACTGAGCAAGAGGACAAATACACTGGTGTCTAGTTTGAGAAACAGACGCCTCACAGGTCCTCAACTGGCAGCTTCATTAAATAGTACCCGCAAAACACCAGTCTCAACATCAACAGTGAAGAGGCGACTCCGGGATGCTGACCTTCTAGGCAGAGTTGCAAAGAATAAGCCATATCTCAGACTGGCCAATAAAAATAAAATATTAAGATGGGCAAAAGAACACAGACACTGGACAGAGGAAGATTGGAAAAAAGTGTTAGGGACAGACGAATCGAAGTTTGAGGTGTTTGGATCACAAAGAAGAACATTTGTGAGCCGCAGACCAAATGAAAAGATGCTGGAGGAGTGCTTGATGTCATCTTTCAAGCATGGTGGAGGCAATGTGATGGTCTGGGGGTGCTTTGGTGGTGGTAAAGTGGGAGATTTGTACAGGGTAAAAGGGATCTTGAAGAAGGAAGGCTATCACTCCATTTTGCAACGCCATGCCATACCCTGTGGACGGCGCTTGATTGGAGCCAATTTCCTCCTACAACAGGACAATGACCCAAAGCACAGCTCCAAACTATGCAATAACTATTTAGGCAAGAATCAGTCAGCTGGTATTCTGTCTATAATGGAGTGGCCAGCACAGTCACCAGATCTCAACCCTATTGAGCTGTTGTGGGAGCAGCTTGACCGTATGGTACGTAAGAAGTGCCCATCAAGCCAATCCAATTTGTGGGAGGTGCTTCAGGAAGCATGGTGTGAAATCTCTTCAGATTACCTCAACAAATTGACAACTAGAATGCCAAAGGTCTGCAAGGCTGTAATTGCTGCAAATGGAGGATTCTTTGACGAAAGCAAAGTTTGAAGGACACAATTATAATTATTTCAATTAAAAATCATTATTTCTAACCTTGTCAATGACTACATTTCCTATTCATTTTGCTATATTTCCTATTCAAACTCATTTCATGTATGTTTTCATGGAAATCAAGGAAATGTTTAAGTGACCCCAAACGTTTGAACGGTAGTATATATATACGTACGTACATGTTATATATATATATATATATATATATATATATATATATATATATATATATACAGTGGGGAAAAAAAGTATTTAGTCAGCCACCAATTGTGCAAGTTCTCCCACTTAAAAAAGATGAGAGAGGCCTGTAATTTTCATCATAGGTACACGTCAACTATGACAGACAAATTGAGGAAAAAAATCCAGAAAATCACATTGTAGGATTTTTATTGAATTTATTTGCAAATTATGGTGGAAAATAAGTATTTGGTCACCTACAAACAAGCAAGATTTCTGGCTCTCACAGACCTGTAACTTCTTCTTTAAGAGGCTCCTCTGTCCTCCACTCGTTACCTGTATTAATGGCACCTGTTTGAACTTGTTATCAGTATAAAAGACACCTGTCCACAACCTCAAACAGTCACACTCCAAACTCCACTATGGCCAAGACCAAAGAGCTGTCAAAGGACACCAGAAACAAAATTGTAGACCTGCACCAGGCTGGGAAGACTGAATCTGCAATAGGTAAGCAGCTTGGTTTGAAGAAATCAACTGTGGGAGCAATTATTAGGAAATGGAAGACATACAAGACCACTGATAATCTCCCTCGATCTGGGGCTCCACGCAAGATCTCACACCGTGGGGTCAAAATGATCACAAGAACGGTGAGCAAATATCCCAGAACCACACGGGGGGACCTAGTGAATGACCTGCAGAGAGCTGGGACCAAAGTAACAAAGCCTACCATCAGTAACACACTACGCTGCCAGGGACTCAAATCCTGCAGTGCCAGACGTGTCCCCCTGCTTAAGCCAGTACATGTCCAGGCCCGTCTGAAGTTTGCTAGAGTGCATTTGGATGATCCAGAAGAGGATTGGGAGAATGTCATATGGTCTGATGAAACCAAAATATAACTTTTTGGTAAAAACTCAACTCGTCGTGTTTGGAGGACAAAGAATGCTGAGTTGCATCCAAAGAACACCATACCTACTGTGAAGCATGGGGGTGGAAACATCATGCTTTGGGGCTGTTTTTCTGCAAGGGACCAGGACGACTGATCCGTGTAAAGGAAAGAATGAATGGGGCCATGTATCGTGAGATTTTGAGTGAAAACCTCCTTCCATCAGCAAGGGCATTGAAGATGAAACGTGGCTGGGTCTTTCAGCATGACAATGATCCCAAACACACCGCCCGGGCAACGAAGGAGTGGCTTCGTAAGAAGCATTTCAAGGTTCTGGAGTGGCCTAGCCAGTCTCCAGATCTCAACCCCATAGAAAATCTTTGGAGGGAGTTGAAAGTCCGTGTTGCCCAGCGACAGCCCCAAAACATCACTGCTCTAGAGGAGATCTGCATGGAGGAATGGGCCAAAATACCAGCAACAGTGTGTGAAAACATTGTGAAGACTTACAGAAAAAGTTTGACCTGTATCATTGCCAACAAAGGGTATATAACAAAGTATTGAGAAACTTTTGTTATTGACCAAATACTTATTTTCCACCATAATTTGTAAATAAATTCATAAAAAATCCTACAATGTGATTTCCTGGATTTTTTTTTCTAATTTTGTCTGTCATAGTTGACGTGTACCTATGATGAATATTACAGGCCTCTCTCATCTTTTTAAGTGGGAGAACTTGCACAATTGGTGGCTGACTAAATACTTTTTTTCCCCACTGTATATATATATATATATATATGTGTGTGTGTGTGTGTGTGTGTGTGTGTGTGTGTGTGTGTATATATACCATACCTACTGTGAAGCATGGATATTTTATATATATATATATATATATATATATATATATATTAATATATATATATATATATATATATATATATATATATATATATATATATATATAGGACCACTGGCAGTAACTGGGGTTCAGTTGAGAGCACAGCTTGGCATCTCCAGATGAATACTCCTCCGCTTCAATAGTAAATACAGTACATTCTATCTACACAATCTGTGGTGATTACTCATTGGACCTACTCACGTAGCTAGTGGCTAGAGAGTTAAGGCTCTCCACTCACTATGTACGTAGAGTGGAGAGCAGGGATAAAGAAACAAAGTTCAGCTAAGGACTGTGGATTTAAACCCTACCAGGCTTTTAGACCACAATGAATGAATCCCAAGAACACCTAATCCTAACCCTAATCCTAACCCTAATCCTAGAACACGACTGAACAACTTTCTTGAAGACTTTAGATTCTCGCCTGACCTGTGACATTTCTGATTCTCTGTATTCTAAAAAGGTCAAACATGATCATTCTCTCAGTAGACTGTTAGTGATTTGACTGATTGACTAAAAGGTCACTGAGCCATCTCAAATATGCGGTTAACACTCTGCAATCATCATGACCCGTTCACATCATTATCACTACATATCTCTAAGCATTTCTGCCTCCTCTTACCCATCTTGATGTTATGTCTGCAGCTGGTGCAGCCTGCGTTATAACAGCACCATCTGCTGGCGTGGGTTGGTACTGCTCTGTAGGCGTAGCGACTGATTCTGCAGGGCTCTCCATAGCAGTAGGCCAGGTGGGCGATTCCTGAGGGGTGTGAGCCGGTCGGGGACAGCAGCTTGGGACTCTGGACCCCACCAGGGCACAACGTGATGGGGGCCACAGGGGAGGGCGGGTAGGGCATGGGGCTGGAGCTCATGGTGGTCATGAGGGTAGAGGAGGTCTCGTGGTGGGCAACGTGGACACAGTAGCCGGAGAAACATGGGTAAGGGTGAGGGCTTATGGTTAGGGCATGTGGGTGGGCCAGGGAACGGGGAGAGGGGAGGTAGCCCTTGGAGAGCGAATGCGCCTCAAGTTCCTCATCGCCAAAGCTCTTCTGGCCAAGGAACAGGGCCAGTCGGTGGCAGTACTCCCCCGACCTTTCCTGGGAGCAGAAAGAAGGAGTCACCTGGGTCACGACCGGCTCCTTCACAGACTTCATCGGGTAGCCAAGCAAGGATCCACACTGGAAGTCAGATCTGATGGAGCCGTTCCCCCCTGTAGTCCCCTCCCACTGGGGTTCCGGGTGGAAGTACTCCCCTTTACAGAGATTAGAGCATCTCTGAACCAGCTGTGACTGGGCCTGGGATTGCCCGTGATGGAGTTTATGATGCTGCTGTTTCTTTAGCTTGATCCTCACTACTCCACTCAGTTGGTTGCAGTTGGTCTTGGCCCCCCGGTGTTTGGCTCTGAAGGAGGTGCTGGTGATCTTGAGCAAAGCAGCGGCGTTGAGGCTGGCCTGACGCCGAGGGGTGGGACCGTACAGACTCAGCAGACCCAAGTCCTCCATCTTCATAGCCTTTTGGTATTTTTTGGAACTTCCAGTTTCAAAAATGTCTGATTTTGCCACTTTAGGACCACTTGGGGTGTTGTGTCCCAAAATGATTGCATCCTTTGCCAGATCCCCATTGGACTGTAGCTTCTTTGCGAGTCTGGACCCTTGCGGATCTTCTCTGTATAAGAGCAGACTATTCACAGCCTCCGCGTTGAGAGAGGCCAGCCTCCGTTTGCGAGGTTCCACGACAGGTAATGTGCATAACACTTTTGATTGGTTGCTTGGTTCCGGCGCTAGCCGATAGGCTTTGCAGGTCTTTTGTCTAAACTTGCAGGGCTTGGTCCTTCCACGCACCAGATTATGGCTCCCTTCTTCTTTGCGCTCTATTGGCGCTTTCAAGCAGCGCTCCTCGTCTTCATCACCGCTTGCCTCCAGACGAGTGAGAAGGACGCGACAGTCGAGGCTGTCCCCCTCGCATAGATCCAACTTCCTGTCCTCCTCCTCTTCCCTCAGATCATTGCTCTCCTTCGTGCTGCCTCTCGTGACCTCCTTGGGCCTCCCTCTTTTTAGTTTTGGCCGGGCTCCCCCCACCACGGCCTCCGCATGTGGCAGACCTACCTGCTCCCAGGAGTCACTGGGGCGGTATCTGCTTGGGTCATCACATCCCTTCATACAGACCCTGGGGGAGGAGACCGAGAAATCAATAAATGGAGAGAGTTCTTTTTTTGCATAAACTTAGCCGACATGACAGTGGATGAATGCCCATTAAAAAACATTTTTATTACGGCCATAAAACAGCTACATTTAAATCTGCTGAAACATTGATGTGGTTGACCACATATTTTGCAACTGGTAATTGGGCTTAAAGATTAAGCCTGTAGTAGAAACGGTTAACACAGAGGGGATATGGGTTTCAATAAAGCCACAAGGTCAGAAGGATACCGCTGCTAACTTACATAGGAACATCTCCATTGAGGAATTTCCCATCAGGTGGACACAGACAGACACAGACAGACAGTCATATTTCCAGGAAAGCAAAATCTTGCCCTATCCAATTGTGCAGGTCCAATCATGCTTAAGTGATTTATCAATCAAGCTTCAGACAACTACTTTATCATCTACATCCTCACAGAACACTAGAATAAACTGGAATAAGTCAAACGTTTAGCTCTCTGGAAATACAATCAGACTCTAGTCATAATGTCTAAGGGTGGATTTTCATTCACAAATCGGAGAATTGCCACTTTCCACAGTAGCCATTGATATCTAAGACTCCCTGAAGTGATGATCATTGCCATACAATCCAGATTGAAGTAGTTTTTCCAATACTGGCTGCACTGAAATTAAACCTAAAACCTGAAATGATCCATAGTCTTCTTGAAAAATCGTCCTTAGGGACAAACCTTCTGAAGCTTGGCTTAGGATGACTTGCTTTCTCTTATGGCACTTCATCTTCTATCATACTATGAACATATCATTTACATTTTAGTCATTTAGCAGACGCTCTTATCCAGAGCGACTTACAGTTAGTGAATACATATATACTTTTTTTTATACTGGCCCCCCGTGGGAATCGAACCCACAACCCTGGCGTTGCAAACGCCATGCTCTATCAACTGAGCTACATCCCTGCCGGCCATTCCCTCCCATACCCTGGACGACGCTGGGCCAATTGTGCGCCGCCCATGAGTCTCCCGGTCGCGGCCCGGCTGCGACAGAGCCTGGATTCGAACCAGGATCTCTAGTGGCACAGTTAGCACCGCGATGCAGCGCCTTAGACCACTGCGCCACTCGGGAGTTAATCATCAAATGGGCCTATGATCAATCTGCAACCATTAAAATGTTGGTGTGACTACTAAGCAAACACTTTCCTGAAATCAATGTAGGAAAACACCCACAACTCTAAACTAACTTGTCGTCACCCACAATTCATTAGTTTGATTTCATGAGGCAGCGGGAAATTCTTATGACATGAATGGAGGAGGTGTTAGTCACACATCTAAAACATAAACATCCCTACAGCTGCTGGTCTTTGTATGAAATACCACTTTGTAAACAGTAGGCTCTATACACACCAACAGTATTGCACCTTATGGGGACACAGCCTGCCATTCTATTGATGTCGTTTTCTGTTATTCCCACAAACTCCTCACACATGAGTTAGAACGGAAGTGCAGGAGATCCCCCCCCTCCTAATTCTCTCAAATACAAGCCTTGTATTGAGCCTGCCTGGCGTGCCAGATAGGTGGGGTTTGCACTTTTGGGACTATTCCATTGAGTCCATTGTGCCAAGCAAGCTCAATCAAGCGCAGTATTTGAAAGAAAAACAAATACTAATTGAACCCAGGTCTGGTTATTTTTTATCGTCATGGTATCATAGCACTGGTTTCCTCCAATCTTTCACAACCAAACAGCAACATTTGCCAACCCACTACTGCGTCAATATTAGAATAAGATAAGACTAGAGGGAAAAACATTTACTTCAAAACAGACGCCTGTGGTTTTGGTAATCTTGTTTTCAAAGTTTATGATGATTTAATTTACAAAATCAATACTAAGATGTGCATCAAGAGAATAATCCCCAAAAGTATTAAGAGCATAACCCATAGGGCACTCATCAAATCAAAACATAATTGTCCTTCTAAAAACAAGCCAACTCTCGGCAAGATGTTGTTATTTCTTCAGCATTTTCCTATTCTATAACAGACGTCAGTTTTAAATGACAACCACAATAATGGTAAGTCGACTTGATTCTGGACAGCATTTTTAGCCTTGCATTTCCAAACATCCCACAACTTGGAGGGCCATTATTTCCGGTGGACCATGAAATGCAATACATGAGAAAGACTAATTCGATTTACAGATAACGAGACAACAGAAGGAGACACGCATTGAGTTTCTGTCTATGGATATCGAATCAAGCTGCTTCGTTGGGATACGACAGTAGGCTAACTGAAGCACATTGTTTTCTACAGAAATGTTTGAGGGTCAAGCTCTGAATAACTTGGAAAAAGAAAACATGTATATTTCTATAGAAGGCCTATAGCGTCTAAATAATATTTCACGTTTTTTTTTTTTTACTTTCAAATCACACCAAAAGTTGGTGTTGGTGACCAATACATTGCAAGTGGATGGTGACAAATAGCCTCCTGCTGGATATGGAATAGCTTAATAATCTAAAGGGTATCATCGTGCAACCCGCAAAGACTGACCTACACTCAAATAATACTGTGAGAGAAGCGGAAGACCATGGATATGGTGAGGGAAGTGACCTTGCGCTACAGTGCAGTTCTCATAGGGAGTATATATATATATATATATCACAGAATCCATATCATCACGGTCCGTATCGTCATGGTCCGGTTTGATCAGATGAATTTACCGCCATGATGAGCACGAGGCTATCAGACCACTAGATCGGCAACACACATTATGATTAACTAATGACTCATAGGGTTCCGTATTTAGATGAGCAACTACTAATCGAATATTTCATATTATAGGCAGTC